>NC_091471.1:362137844-362195766 GCF_036971445.1 Narcine bancroftii | reverse complement strand
TCTGCTGAAGGAAAGTGTTTTTCTTTCAGTTTCAGTACTGAAGTGTTAACTCCATCTCATCTATTGAAATTAGAAACAAGCAATGAAATAATTTTCCTTCTATTCTGCATGGTATAACGTAAGACAGCCTATTCCACAGTTGAAAATTATCTTGGGAAGTTTTTTCTTTGCAAATTTCTCACATATGGCAACCCTTCATCTTTCATCCCCCCCCACCAGTCAATTCTTCCTCACAACAGTCTTTTAGCTGGCCCCCTCTTTCCAGGTACAGACACTGATGGTTCAGCATAGACTAGATGGGCCAAGTACCGGTTTCTGTGCTGTAGTCAAGTTTATTGTCATCTAATTGCACAAGTACAACCCAACGAAACTATTTTCTCTGATGCAAAGTATGCACACACTTAAAAATGTTATGAGCCCAGAGGATCCCAAAAACCAGCAGCAATAGATATTCACCAAGACAAATGAAAGATAATTAAACAAAGTTGCTTTTAATTATCTTTAAACATGAAAACAGAATCATACTTTAACTTATCACTATTGACTTAACTAACCTAACAAATCCCCTTCTAATGCTAAGTGCACGTATGTGTAATGTATGTGTAAGTTCAGAAAAGTTCTTTAATAAACAGTCCAATCTCATTTATCATTCCTCCAAGTTGCAGGCAATTCTTATATTGTGCACAGAATTTAACATGTATAAAGTTCACCTAGCTTTGGTGCTTGAAAGGTAAATGGTCACCGCTCAGGAAGGTTCTTGTCAGTTTTCAGGGAGAGATTTGTTGTACGCTGGACACCCACAACTGATTCCTTTTTAATCAGCCACTTCAGAGTCTTGCCGAAGAAACCTGCCCCCTCAGGGTTCTCCAGTGATAACCTCTTTCTTTCAGGTCACCTCACGGAGTTCCTTCTTGTTTCTCTTATTCCATGTGAAATATTAGACCGTCTTCTCCTCTTGCATGAACCACAAGGGCTTTGACCAGGCTGACTAAGCACTCACAACCTGTCTTCCAAATGGGGTTTTCCACAAGCTTGCCGGCTTGTCCTGTTCCAGTCCTAGCTGCTGCTGCTGACTGGAACACTAAAAATTATCTCTGTGTGTGTCTCTCTCTCTCTCTCTCTCTCTCTCTCTCTCTCACTCTCTCTCTCTCACTCTCTCTGAGAGAAAGCCTGTTTGATTTTCTCCGCTTGCAAAACCACATGACCCTCTTTGAACAGTCAGTTACCTTCCAGACAGAATGCGGCTCCGACAAGCTCTTTCTTCTTTTGCCTTTTTTGTAAACAATCTGTTAGTGAAGTCTCTTGAGCACTCTCCAAAGTTTCTTGCAAAGGCTGTGGAGCTGATATGTCTAGCATTAGCATCTGTTTTAGTATTTGTATATGACCTACACTAACAAACCTTTCCCAATTTATCTCCCAAACACATGTCTATATACTTTGTCACAATAAACATGCAAACAATACATATGTGGCACATATAAATAAATAAATATGTTTTTCTGACTATGAGACCCCATGGATGGTTAGTGTGAGCAGTTCCTTTGGTCATTCAGCATTCTCACTGCCCATGGGAAGAAGCTGTTCCTCAGCCTGGTGGTGGCTCTGGTACTCCTGTTTCTCTTTTCTGATGGAAAATGTTATGTGTGGGGTGGAAGGGGTTCTCAATGATTTTGCGCATCCTTTTCAGACAACGTACGTGGTAGGTTAGGTCGATGAGGGAAGGAGATTCCAGTGATCCTCCCTGCCACTCGAGGACCTGTCCAAAGCCAAAGCTCTAATCCAAAGCTCTACAGCAACCGTACCACCCTGTGATGCAACTGGCCAGGATGCTCTCGCTAAAGCTCATGTAGAAAGTCAACAGAATGAAGGCTGTAGCCTTGCTGTCTTCAGTCTTCTCAGGAAGTGCAGTCTCTGCTGTGCCTTCATGGCAAGTGAGGAGATGTGTGTCCACGATAGGTTAAGTGAACTTCAAGGAATTTGGTGCTTTCGAATACAGAGTTGTTGATGTGTGATGGAGGGTGGTCATTCCTGGTCCTCCTCCTGAAGTCCATGATCATTTTCTTTGAGAGGTTGTTGTCTATGGTTCCTTCCTCTTCTGGGTGTCTCCCTAAGGTACTCCCCCTGCCCCCCTCGCTTTATCTCCCCTTTTCCCATTTCTGGCCATCTCTGATCTCCCTTCAATTTTCTCTATCATCCTTCCTCTCCCTCACAATCCTTCTTTCACCATCACATGGAAGATTCAGAAGTTGTCCCTCCTGTATAGTTAGCTGATAAATTTATAAATAACTTCTAATACATATCAGTTCTTTTTTTTAATATTTTTTAAATTTTTCACACTGTGAACAATATCAATCAAAATATGTACAAACGTTTCTCATTAAATATACACATTGGCATTTTCTCCCTTTTTTCCCCTTCCCTCCCTCCCCTCTTCCCACCCCCTCCAAAACCCATAAATATTCAACATATACAATACAATAAAACCATAAAACAATATCTCCACACAAAGGAAAATAAACAAGAAAAATGCATCATCTATTTGTTGCACACTGAATCAAGTCGTTTTGTCTTATCATTTTAGGGGATGGAGGTCCGAGGCAAGCTCTTTTCTGTTATGTTTCCATGTATGGTTCCCAAATTTGTTCAAACAATGTGACTTTATTTTTTAAATTATATGTTATTTTTTCCAATGGAATACATTTATTCATTTCCATGTACCATTGCTGTATTCTCAGGCTCTCTTCCATTTTCCAAGTTGACATTATACACTTTTTTTGCTACTGCTCAGGCTATCATAATGAATCTTTTTTGCGCTTTATCCAATTTGAGGCCTAATTCTTTACATCTTATGTTACTTAAAAGAAAAATCTCTGGATTTTTTTGGTTTGTTATTTTTTGTGATTTTATTTAATATCTGATTTGGATCTTCCCAAAACTTGCTCACTTTCGTACATGCCCAAATTGCATGTATTGTTGTTCCCACTTCCTTCTTACAGCGAAAACATTTATCTGATAATGTTGGATCCATTCTTTTAATTTTTGAGGAGTGATATATAACCAATTATACTGTATCATGCGTTTATTGTATTCTTCATAGTTCCAGAACATAACTTTCCCCATGCTTCATTTTTTATCTTGATGTTTAAATCCTTTTCCCACTTTTGTTTAGGTTTATAGTTTATTTCATCATTTTCCTTATCTTGCAGCTTAATGTACATGTTCGTTATGAATCTTCTAATTATAATTGTGTCTGCAATCACATATTCAAAGCTGCTTCCTTCTGGTAATCTCAATCTGTTTCCCAATTTATCCTTTAAATAAGATTTCAGTTGATGATATGCAAACATTGTACCATGAGTTAATCCATATTTGTACTTCAACTGTTCAAATGTTAATAAATTATTTCCCAAAAAACAATTTTCTACTCTTTTAATTCCTTTTCTCTCCCATTCCCTAAAGGAAAGGTTATCTATTTGTAAAAAGGATTAGTGGATTTTGCGTCAATAATAATTTTGGTATTTGGTAATTCGTTTTTTTCCTTTCTAAGTGGATCTTCTTCCATATTTAAGTAAATGATGCAATACTGGTGAGCTTTTATATTGCACCAACTTTTCATCCCACTTATAAAGTATATGTTCCGGTACCTTCTCCCCTATTTTATCTAGCTCTATCTTCGTCCAATCTGGTTTTTCCCTTGCCTGATAAAAATCTTATAAATACCTTAATTGTGCTGCTCTATAATAATTTTTAAACTTTGGTAACTGCAAACCACCTTGGTTGTACCTCTCTGTTAATTTATCTAAAGCTATCCTCGGTTTCCCTCCTTTCCACAAGAATTTCCTTATTATTCTCTTTACTTCATTAAAGAATTTCTCTGTTAAGGGAATTGGTAACATTTGAATTAAGTATTGAATCCTTGGAACACATTCATTTTAATGCAGTTTACACTTCCTATCAACGTTAGCGATAATTCTTTCCAACGTTCTAAGTCTTCCTGCAATTTCTTTATTAGTGGTTGATAATTTAGTTTGTACAAGTGCTTAAGTTATCTAACCTGATAACTAGGTATCGAATTGCTTGTGCTTGCCATTTAAATGGTGATTCTTTTAAAAATTCTGTATAATCCGCATTACTCATTGGCATCACTTCACTACACTTTGCGTTGATCTTGTACTCCGATATTCCTTCAATTTCTTATGTAATTCTTTTATTGATATCCTGGTTCTGTTAGGTATACTATGATGTCATCTGCAAATAAGCTGATTTTATGCTCCTCCTTTATTTTTTATCCCTTTTATTTTATTTTCTATTCTTATCAGTTCTGCCAAGGGTTCTATTGCTAAGGCGAACAATGAGGGGGATAATGACATCCCTGTCTAGTTGACCTACTTAATTTAAATTGGTTCGATACATATCCATTTACTACTACCTTCGCCTGGTCTATTATACAATGCTTTAATCCATTTAATATATTTTTCTGATAAATTGAACTTCTGTAATACTTTAAACAAGTAGTTCCACTCTACTCTGTCAAAGGCTTTTTCTGCGTCTAAAGCAACAGCCATTGTTGGTTTCTTATTTCCTTGAACTGCATGAATTAGATTAATAAGTTTACAGACATTATCCGCTGTTCGTCTTTTCTTAATAAATCCAGTTTGATCTTGTTTTACTATTTTTGGTACAACCATCGGCCAATCTGTTTGCTAATAATAATAATCTGAGTTAAGTAGAGATATTGATCCATATGATGCTGGTGTTAATGGAGCCTTCCCCGTCTTTGGTATTACTGTAATTATTGCTGTCTTACATGAATCTGGCAAATTTTGTGTTTCTTCTACTGGTTCATTATTTCCAGGAGAGGAGGAATTGATAACTCTTTAAATGTTTTATAAAATTCTATTGGAAATCCATCCTCTCCTGGTGTTTTTATTGTTCAGCAGCTTTTTTCAATATATCTTGTATTTCCTCTATTTCAAATGGTTTTATTAGTTTGTTTTGTTCCTCTTCTTGCAATTTTGACAGTTTAATTTTAGCTAAAAACTCCTCTATTTTAACATCTTTCCCCTCGCTCTCAGTTTGGTATAATGTTCATAAAATTCCTTAAGTTTTCATTAATCTCTGTTGGTGATATATGTAATTTGTTTGTCCTTTTTCCTTGATGCCAATACAGTTCTTCTCGCTTGTTTTAAGTTGCCAGGCTAATATTTTATGTGGTTTTTTTTCTCCAAGTTCGTAATACTTTTGCTTTGTTTTCATTATGTTCTTCTCCACCTGTATGTTTGTAATGTTTCGTATTTTATTTTTTTTGTCCACCAATTCTCTCTTTTTCGGTTATCATCCCTTTTTACTAGTTCTTTTTCTATACTCACTATCTCCCTTTCCAACTGCTCTCTTCCTGATTGTAATCCTTTTTCATCTTCGTTACGTAACTTATTATCTGTTCTCTAATGAAGGCTTTAATTGCGTCCCATTAATTAAATTTGTCTTTCACTGATTCTATTTATTTCAAATATGTTTTAATCTGGCATTCAATAAACTCTCTAAATTCCTGCCTTTTAAGTAGCATGGAGTTTCGCCTCCATCTATATGTTTCTTGGCGGGATGTCCAGTTCTATTGCTAATAAAAGAGGTGAATGATCTGATAGTAGTCTAGCTTTATACTCAGTTTTCCTAACTCTCCCTTGAATATGGGCCAAACAACAAAAACATCAATCCTTGAGTATGTTTTATGCCTACTCGAATAATATGAATATTCCTTCCTCTCTTGGGTGCTGCCTCCTCCATATATCCATAAGTTTCATTTCCTGCATTGATTTAACCATAAATTTGGCTACTTTATTCTTTTTGTTTTTATTTTGTTTCAGTTTTATCCAACATTGGATCCAAATTAAGGTTAAAATCCCCTCCTATTCAATATATTTCCTTGTGTGTCTGCAATCTTCAAAAAAATATCCTGCATAAACTTTTGATCCTCCTCGTAGGTGCATATATATTGAGGCAAATTTTCAAAATTCTGAGTATATCTGACACTTTATCATTACATACCTCCCTGCTGGATCTATTATTTCCTTCTCTATTTTGATTGGTACATTTTTGTTAACTAGTATGGCTACACCTCTAGCTTTTGAATATATGATGCTGCCTCTACGTGTCCTACCCAGTCTCTCTTTAATTTGTTATGTTCCACTTCAGTTAGATGGGTTTCCTGCACAAATGCTGTATCTATATTTTCTTTCTTCAGTAAATTTAGTAGCCTCTTCCTTTTAATTTGGTTATGTATTCCATTAATGTTTACAGTCATATAGTTCAACGTGGCCATCTTGTATCTTGCTTTTACCACTTTTCCGCTTCCTCGCCACTTCCATCCCCCTTTTTCCCATTTTCATCTCTTAGTTTTCCCTTTTTAAACTCTATGTACGACAACACATTTAAAACATAAAATACTCCAACAATTCCCACACCCAATAATACCTTAACCCCAAATGCTCCCCCCTCTCTGAGTTGCCCCTTATCCCTTGGCGGGCAACCACAACTCCCCTTTTCCGTTTGGATTGCGATCTTGCTCGCAAGTGCCCAACTGATTTTGCAGTGACGGATATTCCCTCTCCCCCTCAGCCCCCCAGAAAACTTATTTTTTTTACACATACAACAAAGCTCTCTTTTTTTCCCCTTCCTTCCTTCCCTCTCTTTTTCCCTCTTTAGTTCTTTCATATCTTCTTTTCTTTGGCTTGGCTTCGTGGACGAAGATTTATGGAGGCGTATGTCCACGTCTGCTGCAGGCTCGTTGGTGACTGACAAGTCCGATGCGGGACAGGCAGGCATGGTTACAGCGGTTGCAAGGGAAAATTGGTGGGTTGGGGTTGGGTGTTGGGTTTTTCCTCCTTTGTCTTTTGTCAGTGAGGTGGGCTCTGCGGTCTTCTTCAAAGGAGGTTGTTGCCCACCGAACTGTGAAGCGCCAAGATGCTCTGTTGGAGGCGATATCAGCCCACTGGCGGTGGTCAATGTGGCAGGCACCAAGAGATTTCTTTAAGCAGTCCTTGTACCTCTTCTTTGGTGCACCTCTGTCTCGGTGGCCAGTGGAGAGCTCGCCGTATAACACGATCTTGTTTTGCCGTTCTTCATTCTTGTTACATCTCTTCATCCTCCTTGTGTCTTCAAACGTTCTGCGAATTCTTGTGCTCCCTCCGGATCCAAGAACAGTCTGTTTTGCTCCCCGGGTATAAATATTTTAAGCATGGCTGGCTGTCTTAACATAAATTTATAACCTTTTTTCCATAAAATCATTTTCGCTGTTTTAAACTCCTTTCTCCTCTTTAAGAGTTCAAAACTTATGTCTGGGTTAAAAAAAAAAAATATTTTTTGATCCTTGTATTCCAATGGTTTATTATCTTCTCTAACTTTATTCCTTACCCGCTCCAGTATATTTTCTCTTGTCCTTTTTCTCAAAAATTTTACTCAGATGGATCTTGGTTTTTGATGTGTCTGTAGTTTCGGAGCTAGTGCTCTGTGAGCCCTTTCTATTTTCATTTCTTCCTGCATTTCTTTTGTTCCCAGGACTTTCGGGATCCATCCTTTTATAAATTCCTTCATGTCTGTGCCTTCTTCACCCTCCTTCAGGCCCACTATTTTTATGTTGTTTCGCCTACTTTAATTTTCCAACATATAAATTTCCTGAGATAACAACTCTTGTCTCTTTAATTTTTTTGTCACTTTCTTCCAATTTTTATCTTAAGTAATTTATTCCATTTCTACAGCTGTTTCCCACTCTTCCACATTCTCTACTCTTTTCCCTATTTCTGTCATGACCAGTTCTAAAATTTGCATTTTATCTTCTGCTCTTTTCATTTTTCTTTTTATTGCACTAAATTCTAAGGATAACCATTCTTTTAATTATCTAATTTGTTCTTCAAAAAAGGCTTTATCTATATTCTGTCCATCAGTTTTACCTTCTATTTCTCTGTGAAGATCTCGGTCTTCTTCTTCCTCTTCTTCTGTGTCGTACCTGTGTTTGTGTCTTCTTCCTCTTCTTTGTATCTGTGTCTCTTCTGTTTTTCCTGATGAGTTACTTATATCTCTTTGTCGGGCCTCCTCTTGCTGGGCCTCTTGGTGTTGGTCCTCCCTTCCTGGGCTGCCCGTCTGTCAGACCTCCTGCCGTTGATCCTCTTGTCGGTCACCCTGCCGTCTTTCTCCCTCGTCTGTTTCCTCGCTCCCTCCCCTGCTGCCATCCTCATCCTCCAGCTGAGCGCTCTGGTGTCGGGCGTCCCTCAGCTGGTCACGCTGTGGCTGCCCGCTCCTCTGCTGAGCCCCCCTTCTATCGGTGTTTTCTTTTTCCTCTGATTGCGCACTTTTGTTTGGCTCCGAGAGCCATTTTTAAAGTCCATCGGTCAGGAGGTCGCGACTCCGTAGGGCAGGCACCAACCTCGGGGATCAGGAGCTCCTCGCCACCACAGGTCCCTGTTCCTTCGTGCAAGTAAGACCTTCTTTCTTCTCCGGTGACTTATTTTTTTTTGGTTGTTTTTACTTTCTCCTTCTTGGGTGCCATCTTCTTTCTCTTCTCTCTAACTTTATCTTTTTCTTATATTTTATATTTGTTGAGCTTTCTTTTCCTGACTTTTTTTCTGGAGAGGTCTGGTTTTCCCCGACCGCCACTACTCCCATCACGTGACTCCTCCCCCCTACATATCAGTTCTTGATACAGAAATATTTAAATACAATTTTTAATTATTAAATATTCAAAGCAAATCTAAATTTGACTTGTTAAAGAAAGGATCAAAATGATGATAATACTATTGTCCTTATTAGCCATTCCCTTTAATTGAAATGAATGAATAGATTCTGGTCTATTGGGCCAATTGCCCATGGAAATGCTGGCAGTTGCAGCAAATTTCCTTTTCTTTCCTGAAGTTTGCTTGGTGTGTTTGCACTGAGTTTTGGGCCAGCAAGTTCTGGGCTTTTCTGTTTGGATGCGTCACCTCAGGCTGAGCTACTGCTTCTTGGAGCAATTCTGTCAATTGAAAGGGGTATTGCCAACATTTTCTTGCAAGATCTAGCTTGAGGACTGTTTCTTTCTGTACATAGGCATCCACTGCTTGACCTGCTGAGTGTTTTCAGCATTTATTTATTTCAAATTTCCCATTAAAACTTGAAAATATTGGAGAAACAGGAGACTGTAAATGGTGGAACCTGGAGCAAAAAAGAAGGAAGGTGTAATGGTGAAGAAACTCTTGGAATCTTACCCTTAGACAATCAGCACAGTAACGGATCCTTTTGGCCCAAGAGCCTGTCCAGTTACACCCAATTGACCTTGGTATCTTTTAAACACTGGGAGGAAACTGGAGCACCCCTAAAGAAACCCATGCAGAACTGGGGAGAATGTACAAACCCCTTACAGACTGCACGGGGTTGGAACCCTGGTTCCGGTCGCTGATGCTGTAACAGCATTGCTCTAACTAACCATGTCGTGCATCGAGGCAGTGTTTTTAATCCTGAAATGTTGAATGTCCATTTTCTTCAATGAACATTCCCTGACCTGCTGAGTTCCTTCCTCCAGCATTTTGTTTATTTTGCTCTTGAGAGTATTGCTAGAGTTTACACCAAGCATTTCAGATTTTGAAAGATCTTTGCTGTTTGATATTTTTTATCTGATTTCATTTGGGGCCTCCTCTGTGTTCAGCACTCGGTACTTTAAATGTGTGTGAGACTATAATTCAGTTGAAGTCTTTCACCTGCTTAGAACATTAATGTGCAGAGCTGCTAATTCTCAAAATTATGGTTTCTTTTTGAAGGTTTGAAATTCTTCATGGACACAAATTGTCAGTAAATGCTAATGAATGATTTAGAATTGATTAAAATTTTGAAAATCTGCACTTCTCCAGGATAAAAATGTGTACATTTTTCACAGTGGAGGAAGTAAAGATAATTTGGGTATAGTGTGAACCTTCCTTATCCGCTTTCTGGTGTTTCCATTACCTGTGGTTCAAAAATGATTCCACTGCCCTACTCTCTTTCACCCCCCCCCACCCCCAATCTCGTGTCATTCCCCACACTGATCTCACTACCCCACTCTCTCCCCACAGCCTTGTGTCTGTCCCTACACTGATCCTGCTGCCCTGCTCTCCCCCTCCCCGCTGCCCTGTGGTCCCCCCCCCCCCGCCTGCCGTGTGGTTCCCCCCCCCCCTCGGCTGCCTCTACACATTGACAGATGTGTGGTAGAAAGTGTGCTGACTGGCTGCATCTCAATCTTAGCTTGCTCAGTATATAATATGGTGTTTGCATAACATCTACATTACATAATGTCCAATTTCCCAGAACGTATCGTGAATGTTAAATGGTGCGTACCCTATTGAGGGTTCGGTACCATTCAAGGTTTCAGGCATCTGCTGGGGATCTTGGAACATATCCCCCGCAGATAAGGGAGGACTACTGTATTTGATTTATGAAAAGGGATGTTTTTTCTCTGGGGGTGGAATTTGACTATAGTTGAATTTGTACAGCGTTGTTGTCGTCTCATTGTCAGAACTATACATGTTAGAATAACAAGATGCAGAAGTTCAAACTACAGATATCGTTGCCACCAGTTTCATCACTTCCCTTTTCTGTTCTGAGATGAGTAATGAAGACAGATTGTCCATGTTCATAACACCATTTTGTTCATAGATGTCTTGCCTTCAGTCTTTAATTTTGCATCTGATTTGAATTTATCCAGATTAGTCAACCTCTCAACTGAATGAGAGATTTATGAACCTCTCAACTGAAATTTTCTTAGTTCAAAAAGGAAATTGAGTAGTTACAATGTAACCATTACATTGAAGAAAATTGAGAAAATCCCTTCAGGAAACTGCATTTTTTTTACTGGAAATCTTTACAATTGTGTTTTTAGTTTGACATGATTCTTTGCAGTGTGTTTATAATGCTTGAATTTTGTTTAGCTATTTTCTTTGTGTTCTCTGAATGTGACCAGTGATGAAGTGTTTTGAAAGGCTGGTGTTGATACATATCAGCTCCCGTCTGAGCATTGACATGGATGCATTCCAGTTCGCCTATCATAGGAACAGGTCTACGGCGAATGCTGTCTCACTGGCTCTACACAAAGACCTGGACAGGGTGTTCGGCATTTAACACCATCATCTCCTCGAAAATGATCAACAAACTCCAAGACCTGGGAGTTAACACTCCACTGTGTAATTGGATCATGAATTTCCTCCCCTCCAGATCACAATCAATGAAGATTGGTAAGAAATCTCCTCCACAATCTCCATCAGTACCAGAGCACCACAGGGCTGTGTTCTTAGGCCCCTGCTCCACTCATATTACACTTGCGACTGTGTGGCTTGGTATGACTACACAATCTACAAATTTAGTGGTGGGTTATATGGGACGGAGATTTGAAAACATGGCTGAATGATGCGCCAACAAAATCCTCACACTCAGTGTCACCAAAACCAAGGAGCTGGTTGTGGAATTCAGGAAGGGAAAAGCAGAGGTGTACAATCCTGTGATCATTGGGAGATTAGAGGTTGAATGGGTGAGGAAATTTAAGTTTTTAGGAGTCACAATCTCGGAGGATCTTTTCTGGGCTCAACACACTAATAGCATTGTGAAGAAAGCATCTCACTGCCTCAACTTCTTCAGGAGTTTGTAAAGGTTTGGCATGTCATTGGTAACCCTGGCAAATATCTACAGATGTGTGGTCGAAAGTGTGCTGACTGGCTGCATTTCAATCTGATATGAGGGCATAATGCTTCTGAGCATAAAGCCCTGCAAAAGGTAGTGGACACAACCCAGGACAACTCAGACAAAATCCTCCCTATCGTTGAGAACATCTATGGGGATCACTTCTGTCGGAGAGCTGCAGCAATCATCAAGGATCCATAGCAAACAGTACACTCTCTGTTCTCTCTACTACCATCAGGAAAGAGGTATAGACGCCACAAAACTCACACCACCAGCTGCTACCCCATCACCATCAGACTCCTCAACAACAAACTCAATCAAGGACTCATTTAAGGATCTTTCTTACTATTGCACTTCATTGTTTTTTTTTTCTCTCGATTGCACAGTTTGTTTACATTTCTGTATTTGTTTTAGACGAGTACATTGAGTACAGTTTTTCTGCACTAACAAGATGTGGTCATTCTGCCTGGCCCGCAGAGAAAAAAAAGAATCTCGGTTGTATGTGATGTCATGTATGTACTCTGACAATAAATCTGAATCTATATTTTTCTCCATTTATAAATTGTTCTGAATTTTCAAATTAAAAAGAAAACTGAATAAACAATTTTGAATTGGTTTTATTATCAAAGCCTGATTTGATTTGGAACTTTTGGGGCAATTGACATACCGTGGTCATTTCTGCCACTTTCACTCTTCTAATATTCAGACTGAATAGCAATGATCCTTTGACACATTGGAGTATAGCCATGAATTTAAATGCAAGATGATTTTCAATCTTGGTATCCTGTCAGGAAACTTGTATATATTACAGAATTGGGCATTGCATATATTAAAATGCGCTGAACTAATTTGCTGTCAGTACATGGTTTCCTTGGATACCTGAACTTTAAGATCATGGTTCAGCTTTGTTTGCTGAGGAAACTGGGTTCGTTCCAATTCTAAGTTGATGGAAAGTAAGTGTTGAATGAGGGCTGATCACAAACTTCAATGCCAAATAAATTCTGAAAATCTTACCCTAGAACAGATATTGTTGGTTTGTTTCATCCCATTGCTTACCTCAGTCTCCATAATCAAATGCCAATGTAGAATTGTACTGAAGGCAGTTAGTGTCAGGGAGTATTAATTGTAAACATTGATTTAAATGTTACTTGATAATTATTAGCTCCTAATTGCTGTTCTTAAATTAATTTCTATGTAAATAGATCTGCTGGGTCTAATTAATTTTACTTCTATTGGGAAAAGGAGAGAACGATTACAGTTTAGCCATGGAAATCTTTGTCATTTGTACAGGGCTCTTCTGATCTACCATTGTACTAATTTGCATTATATCTCACCTATTCCATGTGACCTCATTCAATAACCTGCCTTTGCTGTACAATAGTTTTTGCATTTGAGTTATTAAAGAAGACTTTTGATACAGGGCTTAACTCAAAATGTTAGCTGACTATTTTCTATCCATAGCTTGCTGTGTCCCTTCAACTCTCATTGTTCACTCAAGGGCAACGTGGTTACTCTTGCGGTTAGTGCAACACAATTACAACACCAATGACCTAGGTTCAAATCTGATGTTGTCTGTTAGGAGTTTGTTCGTTTTCCCAGTGTCTGCGTGAGTTTCCGAGTGCTCAGATATCCTTCCACCCATCAATAATGTACAGAGTTTGCAGGTTAATTGGTGCATTTGCGTTAGGTTTGTGGGCTGAAGGGGCTGTTACCATAGTATGTGTCTCAATTCCAGCATCTAGTTTTTGTTTCTCTGGTTGAACATCATTCCTGAAGTCTCATACTTTGACATAGGGCTCAAGCCTGAAACATTGGTTATTTATCTTTAACTTTGCTACATAAAGGACACTGTTTTACCTGCTGAACTTCTCCAGCATTTTGTGTGGTTTTTTTAAATTCCATCCAGGGTGTCTATAGAATTTTGTGATCAACTTTTCTCAGAATAATTTATTTTGTGTTGTCCATGTTTGAACCTAGTTTGTTCACACCATTTTACGATCTTCCCAAGTTCCTCTGTGTGAGCCAACTCATTGTTGCCGATGATGCCAACTACTGTTGTATCGTTTGCAAACTTGATTGTGTTTGAACTGAATCTGGCCATGCAGTTATGAATCAACAGAGTGAACAATAATGGCTGAGGTGTGCCAGTCCTCAGTGTGATGGGTCTTGAGATTTTTCTGTCAACCTGGACTGACAGTGGTTTGCAATTGTAATATAACATCCCTGCTTCTGTATTCAGTACCCTAACTGATAAATGCAAGCCTGTCATCAGCACATGCATGGAATTATTTACCTGTACCCTCGTTTCCTTGTTCTGAGACTTTTCCTCCCAAAGTGTAACACTTCTCACTTTTCCTAGTTAAATTCCATTTGCTGTTCCTTGGTCAACTTTTTTAGTTCATCTTGATCCTGTCGTAATCTTAGATAACCATTTTGTACATCCACTATACCAGCAATTTTGGTGTAATTGCAAACTCGCTCACCATTCCAACTGCATTGTTAACCAATGACTAACAGCAGTGAACCCAGCACCGATCCCTGTGGCACACCAGTGGTCACAAACCTCTTCTACCAAAAAGTCAGTTCTGTATCTAATTGCCTTGCTCCATGCAGTCTGATCTTCCGGACCAGGTTACCATGCAGGATTTTGTCATAGGCCTTGCTATGCAACCCCGTTACAGTGTTGTGTGTCTAATTAAAAAAAATAATTGAATTTTATTGGTTTGTGAATGCTTTGTTCAATACTAAAAACACCAGCTAAATTGGAGTGCAGTTGTGCATTCCGCAATGAAAATACTGGTCTCTCTTTGGCTTGGCTTCGTGGACGAAGATTTATGGAGGGGTACGTCCACGTCTGCTGCAGGCTCGTTGGTGACTGACAGGTCCGATGTGGGACAGGCAGGCACGGTTGCAGCGGTTGCAAGGGAAAATTAGTTGGTTGGGGTTGGGTGTTGGGTTTTTCCTCCTTTGTCATTTGTCAGTTAGGTGGGCTCTGTGGTCTTCTTCAAAGGAGGTTGCTGCCCGCCGAACTGTGAGGCGCTAAGATGCACGGTTGGAGGTGATATCAGCCCACTGGCGGTGGTCAATGTGGCAGGCACCAAGAGATTTCTTTAAGCAGTCCTTGTACCTCTTCTTTGGTGCACCTCTGTCTCGGTGGCCAGTGGAGAGCTCGCCATAGAACACGATCTTGGGAAGGCGATGGTCCTCCATTCTGGAGACGTGACCCACCCAACGCAGTTGGGTCTTCAGCAGCATGGATTCGATGCTTGCGGACTCTGCCAGCTCGAGTACTTTGATGGATTTGAAAGGCCACTGATGCTGTAACAGCGTTGTGCTAACTGCTACACCCCAGTCAATTGTTGCTACTTCATACTTTATATTATAGATAGATTTCATGAGTATTACCAAATCTGCAGAGGTTTTAGGATATGGTTTAAGCTGTTGGTTAGTACATTGAGCTGCTGCTGCCGCTGCCGGAGGCCCGAGGACCCACTGCCGCCCGGGGGGACCCGAGGTCCTGCCTGAATCCGCCTGAGGTAACGGCCGCATCGCGGGGAGACCGGGCCTGCCCGCCCCGCTGCCTGAGTACCGAACATAGGCCACCGTCACCAGGCAAACCCCGGCAGCCCGCACAGCCCGACCGTTGGCAGCCGAGCCCCGGGCCGGGAGCGGTTAATGAGAACTGTTTAGTGTATTTCACACCTCAAAAATCAATAGTCTAAACACTAACAACTGTGAACTCCATTGCAGAGTTCTCTCCAGTCTTAAAAAAAATTTTCTACTAGAACTTTTCTTTCTGATCCTCAACCAATGCTGCATCCCCTTTACTCGGCCGCGGCAGGAGTAAACGCACGCAGGCCGATTCCAGGGCGCACCACTCCATAACTGGGGACAGCGGTCGTAAATCTCCAGAAAATACAGGTATCGCCACTTAAAGTCCATTCGGGCAACATCCGACTGCATATACATCGTGGTCTCAGTTACCGTGAGCAAGTTCACAGCAATTTAGAAAAAGCGATTGCTAGCTATAGGAAATTGTATACTGTATACCCAAACTGATCTGACTGCCCTGCGCACTCCTCACAGCCCTGTATCAGTCGCCAAACTGATCCCGCTGCACTGTTCTCTCCCCGCAGCCCCATGTCAGTCCCCACACTGATTCCACTGCCCTGTGTTGGTCTCCTCACTGATTGCACTGACCCGCTCTCTCCCCACATCCCTTTGTCAGTCTTGTCCCTGATCCCTACTTACAAATAAAAAGTTTACAGGTGTACTACAATATCCCATATTTTTGCCAAGTATATAATATGGTGTTCGCACCATGCCTACATCGCATAACACTCAATTTCACAGAACATATTGTGGATGTTAAGCAGCGCATACCTGTACTTGCCTTGGCAAGATTGTTGAATGTGGAAGCTTATTAAAGGATTTTTGCTTCAGTGTGTGACAAAAAAATGTTTGACATGTTAGAAACTGGTTTATCTTGTTTATTTTTACTGATGCAATAGTTGATGTAGCCTTCCATGTTTTTTTGTCACGCAATCATTTTGTGCATAGTGTTAATGTTGTCAATGGTTATTGAACTTCCTGGTAGAAGATTTAGTGCTTGAATTTTCTCATTGATTTGACAACAGTATATAATTTAAGTAAATTATTGGTTTGATAAATTGTGTGCATGAATATTTTTGTTATACTTTTTTTGCCTGCTACACAAACCACATGATGACATGTATACTGATGTACAGATTAGAAGTTTTTTTTTAACTTAAAGCTTGCCAACATTACTTGAAGAGTAAAAAGAAATTGTTAAAATACCAGGCAAAGGTTCCCTAGCAATCACAGCAAAAAAGAATAAGCAGTTTATGCATTTTGTTTTTTTTACAACTCCTGAAGCAAAATAATTATCAGGCTCAAGTGCATTGACAATCAATTTCTAGTTTCAAAACATTCCTTGTATTAATAATGCTATAGAGATACAATTACATTCTTTGTTGTTTAAAAAAAAATCAATTCAATAAATTTGATGTTCAATAGCATTAAGAGTGTTTTACAGCCTATTGTCTACATACTTGAGATGGCATTAGATAGCAGTTTAGCCAGATCAGCCGCACATATACTGCAGGTATGCAATAGCGAATGACTCATCACTTGATACTGTGATGCCTTTCCACCATAAGTCGGGTGCATGGTGAAATACTCTACTGTCTAGAAAAGCAAAATTCCAGCAACACCTAAAGCCTGCCAGCATCCAGGACAAATAAGAAAGATTGCAGATGCTGGAAAACTGGAACAATGCTAGAGGAACCCATTGGGTCAGGCAGTATGGAGTGAAACACAAAACTGCAGAAGCTGCGTTTGTAGTAAGAATGCAAGGATTCTGGTCTCCTAGCATCCAAAGATGTAGAACTGATGTTTTGTGCCTGAGCTCTTCTTCAAATTGCCTGAACAAAAAGGGTGGGGAGAAGGGAAGAAAGGGCAGGGAAGGAGCATTGGCCAACAGATAAAAGGTGATAATTGGGCATGGACAGGAGAGGAAAGGTGAGAATTGATGGGGGATGGGTGGCTCTGAATGCAGAGTTGGAGTAAAGGAGAGGGGGAGAGAGAGAGAGAGAGAGAGAGAGAGAGAGCCAGAAGAAAGGAGAAAGAGGGAAAGGGCAGATATGGGGAGAGGGTTGCTAACGGAAACCAGAGAAATAGATGTTAATGCCATCCGGTTGGAAGGTGCACACATGCAATTTGAGATGTTCTTCCTATTTATGAGTGGTCTTAGACTGGCAGTGCTTGAGACCATGGACAGATATGTCAGTATGGGAAAGGGGTATGGAATTGAAATGAGTTGCCACTGGAAGATCTTTGCTGATGCAGTAGATAAAGCTAAGGTGCTGAACGAAGCGTTCTTCCATTCTGCATCCAGTCTTCGATGTAGAGGAGACTGTAATGTGAGCACCAGATGCAGTCGATGACCCCTGCAGATTTACAAATGAAGTTTTTTGGGGTCTCGAATGGTGGTGAGGGATGAGGTGTGGGTGCAAGTATATAATTTCTTGTGGTCACAGGGGTAGGTGCCAAGGGCCGATTGGTGGAAATGGAGAAGTGAACAAGGGATTCACAGATGGTCCCAGTGGAAGGCAGAGAGGGGTTAATTATGACAGCAGTTTAGACTTGTCGGGGATTTGCACTGCCGGTTGGGAAGTTTCAGTGATTGGCGATTGTGTTGGGGACGTGTCGGGGATTGGTGGCGGCCAGCATTTTTTGGTAAAAATTAAACATGATTTTAATTCTTAAAAAGCCTTCCATTGTTTGTTGTTGTTTGAACCTTGATACAAGTCATTTGCTGTTGCTATTGGGTTGTTTTTTAAAAAAGTCCAGTTCTTTGAGAGAAAAAAAGTTTATCCGACATAGGCCCGGTTCTGACCATGTCAGATAATCGGAGTTATGCTGTAATTTTTTTCACAAACTGGTGAAATAATTTCATAGACCTTAAGAATTGCTTGTAAAGGATGTTTCTTTTAAGTATGTCCAGTATATTTTGAAAAGCTGAGATTGCTCATGCTTACTTTGTGGAGAAATATATAATTTTTTCAAGCGCTTAAAGCAATAGGGATCAAATAAGTAAAGGTCTCGTGGCTGAAGCAATTGTTAGGGTTTGAGATGATGAACTTATTGAAATTTTTTTTTTAATTGTCCTTTTTAAAGGAAGTGGATTTTGATTTGTGCAGTGGTCAAGGTGTGTCACTATTACAGTAGTAACAAATGTTTAGAGGGGGAAAGAAAAGAAGAATATTACAAAGAAAAGTTACAGACTGCCTTCCACTAGTATGACTTGGAAAATTCAGACCTTACAATGTTCCCATTTTCCATTATTTATTTAAAAGGCTCACACTAAAATTCACAGCATTTACAGATACCTCAGTATATTTAAAAAAGCAAAATAGTTAGCTACAAGGCCTTTCATCTGATGATTTAATATGTTGATTGAAAAGCAACATAAACAGCAAGTTAAATTTGGCGATGACCAGGATAGGGAGTGTATTATCTTGTAAATAAGAACAAATCTCAGCCAAAAATTTGTCAACAGATTCTTCTTTTGAAAACTGCACTTAATTTGTATGAAAAGGTGTCATTTCTGAAGATCCAAATAATAGATCAAATCAAAGATAGGTGAAGCTTGCAAGAAGCTCAGGCAGGAGTACCAAAGCCAGAAAGTAGTTCATTCGTGCATGCAAATACCTCAGCAAAGCTTTGGTGTGGTTACATACAAGTCTCATTGATCATTTAAAAGGATCAATTCTCATCTTAGCCTTAAATTTACACTTTAATCATTGAGTACAGTTCTGAAGTAGCTTTCTTTCGAAGCCTCATTCCATCTATATGAAACTATGGATTTTTAAACCTTCCGGTTACAAATTCCATGTTTTGACTTGAATGAGAAACTTGGGATTTAATTTCAAGAAAATATTACTATGAAGTGACGCAGTTTACTTATTGTGGATCACATCTGCACAAAGTGAATATTGAAGATGAAAGAAATTAAATATTCACCAAGTTTTGAGCCCAAATACAGAAATGTTATTAAATCACTAATGTCACCACATCCGTATACATTGCTTCTGGTGGTATTTTGATGTCTTGGTTTAAAAAAAAAGAATCAAGCTAGAAACATGGTTTTAACATCATTAACACCCAGGATGAGACATATAAGGCAATTGAACAACTGAAAAGTGGCAAAGCAGCAGGTATGGATGGAATCCCCCCAGAGGTCTGGAAGGCTGGCGGCAAAACTCTGCATGTCAAACTGCATGAGTTTTTCAAGCTTTGTTGGGACCAAGGAAAACTGCCTTAGGACCTTCGTGATGCCATCATCATCACCGTGTACAAAAACAAAGGCGAGAAATCAGACTGCTCAAACTACAGGGGAATCACGCTGCTCTCCATTGCAGGCAAGATCTTCGCTAGGATTCTCCTAAATAGAATAATACCTAGTGTCGCCGAGAATATTCTCCCAGAATCACAGTGCGGCTTTCGCGCAAACAGAGGAACTACTGACATGGTCTTTGCCCTCAGACAGCTCCAAGAAAAGTGCAGAGAACAAAACAAAGGACTCTACATCACCTTTGTTGACCTCACCAAAGCCTTCGACACCGTGAGCAGGAAAGGGCTTTGGCAAATACTAGAGCGCATCGGATGCCCCCCAAAGTTCCTCAACATGGTTATCCAACTGCACGAAAACCAACAAGGTCGGGTCAGATACAGCAATGAGCTCTCTGAACCCTTCTCCATTAACAATGGCGTGAAGCAAGGCTGTGTTCTCGCACCAACCCTCTTTTCAATCTTCTTCAGCACGATGCTGAACCAAGCCATGAAAGACCTCAACAATGAAGACGCTGTTTACATCCGGTACCGCACGGATGGCAGTCTCTTCAATCTGAGGCGCCTGCAAGCTCACACCAAGACACAAGAGAAACTTGTCCGTGAACTACTCTTTGCAGACGATGCTGCTTTAGTTGCCCATTCAGAGCCAGCTCTTCAGCGCTTGACGTCCTGTTTTGCGGAAACTGCCAAAATGTTTGGCCTGGAAGTCAGCCTGAAGAAAACGGAGGTCCTCCATCAGCCAGCTCCCCACCATGACTACCAGCCCCCCCCACATCTCCATCGGGCACACAAAACTCAAAACGGTCAACCAGTTTACAACTGCACCATTTCATCAGATGCAAGGATCGACAACGAGATAGACAACAGACTCGCCAAGGCAAATAGTGCCTTTGGAAGACTACACAAAAGAGTCTGGAAAAACAACCAACTGAAAATCCTCACAAAGATAAGCGTTTACTGAGCCGTTGTCATACCCACACTCCTGTTCGGCTTCGAATCATGGGTCCTCTACCGGCATCACCTACGGCTCCTAGAATGCTTCCACCAGCGTTGTCTCCGCTCCATCCTCAACATTCATTGGAGCGCCTTCATCCCTAACATCGAAGTACTCGAGATGGCAGAGGCCGACAGCATCGAGTCCACGCTGCTGAAGATCCAGCTGCATTGGGTGGGTCACGTCTCCAGAATGGAGGACCATTGCCTTCCCAAGATCGTGTTATATGGCGAGCTCTCCACTGGTCACCGTGACACCAAAGAAGAGGTACAAGGACTGCCTAAAGAAATCTCTTGGTGCCTGCCCCATTGGCCACCGCCAGTGGGCTGATATCGCATCAAACCGTGTATCTTGGCGCCTCACAGTTCGGCAGGCAGCAAACTCCTTTGAAGAAGACCGCAGAGCCCACCTCACTGACAAAAGGCAAAGGAGGAAAAACCCAACACCCAACCCCAACCCACCAATTTTCCCCTGCAACCGTGTCTGCCTGTCCCGCATCGGACTTGTCAGCCACAAACGAGCCTGCAGCTGACGTGGACATTTACCCCCTCTATAAATCTTCGTCCGCGAAGCCAAGCCAAAGAAAGAAAAGAAGAAAAGAAGTTTCATATAGGTTGACAAAATAATAAGTAGTCTTCAATAAAATCGCAATCATGCTACAATTGAATAAAATGACGTCACCCAGGATGAAGAGCTGATTGATGTCACTTGCCATCAGGGGTGACTCTCTTAAAGTGTCTTCTTACCCCTGCTTAGTAAGACTCTTTACCTTTATATTATTAAGTATATTAGTAAGGCTTTATCTGTAAACCTGGGGGAAGTTTAATTATTTATAATGTTATTGGTTGTCTTTTGGATGGTTGTGTGGAGGGGAGGAACCTGCAGATGCAGCAATGGTTAAACATTTTCAAAGAATATGACTGACAATAAAGTAAAATGCTTTTTAAGGTTTATATATTCATGCAAGTGAAGTTTGTTCAGTGTAAGTATTGTATTTTGTCTTTTAAATTGTTTGTTTTTAATGTAGGTGTATTCATTAGGCATTGTAAGAGTGAGTCCCAAGCAAATGGAAAACTCACTTATCTGGCATCTACCAATCCCTGCCCAAATTAACCTACAACCCCTATACGTTTTGAAAGATGGGAGGAAACCCATGCAGACACTGAGAGAACATACAAACTTTGTAGAGACATCGCTGGATTTGAACCTGAGTTGCTAGCTCTGTAATAGCGTGGTACTAACTGTACAGCCTTTAACTATTTCTAGCCTCTTGTACAATAATTTTCTTATTTGATTGCAGTGGTCAGCTTGAGGGCTGTTTCATAGCTGTCCTGATTACAAATGATCAGCACTCATAATGTATATATTTGTGATCTATTTATCTATTTATTTATTTTTTGCGCCATGTGAAATCAAGGCCACAGTGACCTAGCTGGTGGAGCTTCTGGCTCATAGCTCCAGCGATGTACATTCGATTCTGACTTCAGGTGCTGCCTGTGTGGAGTTGCACATTCTTTTTCACCAGGTGCTCAGTTTTCTCCTTTGCCTCAGAAGCATAAGGCTTGTTGATACATGAACTCTGCTACCAGCAGGTCCATCTCAAGGTTGCTTACGACCATAACTTGAAATGTATTGCTATTCTTTCATTGTCGGATCCAAATTTTGGAGCTTCTTGCCCATTGTCATGGGAAGTCCATTACCAGAAGAACTACTGCCTCACCACCACTTTAAAGGACAATTAATGTTGAAAAATAAATGATAAGTCTTGTGATTAATAAATACAGCCTAAACAATAAATAATAGTCTCAACCTAAGTATGGTTGGTTCTTCTTAAGTGGTCACTAAACTAGGCTGGTCCAAATTTACTTGCTTCCAAAACTTAACCACACTTACATTTTCCATAAGCAGAAAGTTACTTGTTGAATGTACCCTTGGCATCTACTAAGTTAGAACAGTCCTGAAGTCACAAATAGGCCTCAGTTGCTATGTACTTTGGTCCCACTCTGGGAATTATTGCCATCATGCCAGCTGCTCGTAGCTGTAAAAGGGTTTTAAAACTAGATTTAAATGTCTGATAGCAAGAGACATTCAAAAATTGTAGAACAGCCAAGGTTCTGGGCCTTCGGTCCAATGTGTCTGCACGGAACATGATGGCCAACTTAATCTAATACTCTGCATTTTCATCTCGAAATTTCTTAAACATCAGTTTCCACCACTACCCTCTGGCAACCCATTTGAGGCACCTACCATTCCTGTGTGTAAAAGAAATAAATAGAAATAACGAAAAACTTGCTGCACACATCTACAAACTACCCACCCCATCACTTTAAATATGCTCTGGTGTGTGATATTTTTGTTGAGTAAAAGACTTGTCTTCCCTATCTATGCTTCGCTTAATTTTTATGATTATGGGTTTTTAATTATTTAAATCTAATTATCAAAACAGGTTTGAAAAAAAAAAATTGAAAGTTATATAGTTGAGTACTTGTCTTTCTCTTCGGGTTCTGAATTCCATTCACATTTGTATACCAACCATTCCAAAAGTAAAGCTGAGGCCCAGATGCAAGGTACATCCAGGGCTTTGTTTTTACCACATTGCTACCCTGCGACTGGGACAAAGCAAGAAATTGGATTACTTTTGAGTAATCCCACACTTTCAAGTGTCATTCTAACTCAAATGCCCACCAAACAGCAGCCCCCTTGCAAATGATCAGCACCAAAGAAAAACACAAATGTGCTGGAGAAACTCAGCAAGTCCCAAAGCATCCATAGAAAGATTAACCACGTTTTGGGTCTGGGCCCTTCCACCACTTGATCTGAAGTTATGTATGTCACAGATCTTCAAGTAGACCATGTACTTTTTAAAATGATGAGCATTTTTACTGTCACTACCTTTCATCCAGTGAATTCAGAACCTTTCCAGTCCTTGGATGAAAAAAATCTTTTTGCCTCTCTTCTGATCCTCCTACTGTTCACTTTAAATTTCTTCTTAGACATTCCCCCAGAATTGAGAATGATGCTTCCACTCTGGTTCTATGAAGTCAGAGATGACTAATAAGCCCACAATGGAAACTACAAACTTGGGGCAAGAGTTGCTTGACAGAGGAGGTGAAAGTGTAGTTTGTGAGGTTGTTTCTACTGTTAATACTGGGTTTCTAACTTTATTTTAAATACATTCCTGAATTCTGATTCCCCTATTCAGTATAATCTCGGGGTTCCCAGGATTTGGTGGGTATGTTGTCACTTTAAAGATGTCTTGAGCAATCTCCTCCTAAAACGATAGCTTGTTTTGGGTCTAGTGTTGATCACGTTATTGACGCAGTCTAACCTAAGGAACTGACGAAGAATAATTAGGATCTCTGTGCTGGGAGTGTTGGCTTGGGAGAGGATGTTAACATTGGTTTGCTTATCCTTCCAGTGAATTTAGAGAATTTTCCATCTGCACTCTTGATATCCTTCAAATACTTTTGAGCTGCCTGCTACACGTATTATAGATGCAAGTTATCATTGCAGATCTCAGAATCATGATAGATTGTAAATATTTGTTGTCAATCACCCCATTCTCGAGCAACTCATGGCTGTGCTGATACATTAAGGGTGATAACAAATTTCATCATTATTGTTTACTGTCATTGAGAGAGTTAACGTCCAAAATATGGTCCATGCTTTCCAGTGTCGCACCACAAATCTTTACTGTTGGAGTATGATGCTGTTGGATGTTTCTTATGGATTATGTTTTGATATTCAAAATGACAATGACTTGGAGCTCAGCTACCATGCAAACATAAAGCACAAACTACAACTTAACTACTGAGGTTGGGGTGAACCTAATTCTGAAATAATGTCACTATAGGCTGAAGAGTTTCAAATGAGTTCTAAACGGTACATCCACTCCCATGGAAACTTTGGAAGAGAGGTGCAGCATTATGACAAGAAAAATTAGTGCAGGGTGGTGGTGGAAGGGATGGGGGAGAAGGTGAGGGCAGCAAATGGGTCTAGAATAGATTCCTTCTCCCCTGGTCCAATCCCTCCCCACCTACATCCACGACACCTCACATGCCCTTCATCTCCTCAATGATTTCTGATTTTCCCCAAACTCGACTGCCTCATTTTCACGATGGGTGTTCAATCCCTTTATTCCCCCACACAGAAGGTCTGAAAGCACTTTGCTTCTTCCTGGACCTGACCAGTTACCCTCTACAATTACCCTCCTTTGCCTGGCAGAACTTGCCCTCACTCTAAATAACTTCTTCAACTCATCCCACTTCCTCCAAATCAAAAGAATAGCCATGGGTATCTGTATAGGTCCCAGCTACTCCTGCCCGTTTGTGGGCTTTATGAAGCAACCCATACTGCAAACCTACATAGTCAAGGACCCCCTCCCCCCCCCCAGCTCTTCCTCCCATATATAGATGACTATGTTGGAGTTGCCTTATGCACCCGTGGTGAACATGTCAACTTCATCCACTCGTGTCCAACTTCCACCACGATCTCAAACTCAACTGGTTCATCTCCAATTGCACTCTCTCCTTCCTGAATCTGTCTCCCATCTCGCGAGACAAGCTTTACACTGGCATATACTACAAACCCTCCAACTCCCACAACTACCTGGTCCACAGGTACTCACCCCCTGCCCCCTACAAGGATTCCATTCCCTTCTCCCAATTTCTCTGTCTCCGCCGTATGTTTCGAAGATGAGGTCTTTCTTCCAGATCTTCTGAAATGTCTGCCTTATTCCACAAATGTGACTTTCTCTCCACCACTATCAACTCAGCCCTCACCCACATCTCCATTTCCAGCTCATCTACCCTGTCCCCAAATGTAACAAACATAGAATCCCCCTCATCCTCACCTACCACCCCACTAGCACATTATCTGCCGGAATTTCTGGTATTTACTACAGGATCTCACCACCATTTTTCCTTCTCCTCTTGGACATTCCTCAGGGACAGGTCACTCCACAATTCCCTCATGCACTCATCCCTCCCCACCCATCGCACCCTCGGGACCTTCCTCTATGCCCACAGGAGGTGCAACACCTGCACCCACTCCTCCTCCCTCACCATGGTCCAGGGCCCCAAACAGCCCTTTAACTTGAAACAATACTTGTACATCCAGAGGACTTATTTACTGGCATTCTCTACATTGGAGAGACTGATCGCAGACTGGGAGATCGCTTCGCTCATCACCTCTGCTCCGTTTATAGTGACCTGCCAGTGACCAAGTATTTCAATTCTGAGCCACACTTCCCATGGTCACATGGCATTATGTACTGTCCCACCTTGATGACCTGTAGATTGAAGGGACAACATCTTATTTTCTGCCTGGTCAATCTCCAGCCACATGGCATGAGCATTACTGCTTTCCATTAAACCCGCTCGCCTTTTCTTTCCCCTTTCCTGCCCTTCTAGTTCTTTCACCCACACAGCCCTGCCATCCCCCCTTCCCCTCGTTGCTGCTGTTCCCTTGCTCCTTTCTCCATCTATTACCTCCTGCCTTTGTGCCCCCACCCGCCCCCACTCTTTTGTTCGGACACTTGTCGACATTTTCTCATACTTTGAAGGGCTCAAGCCTGAAATGTCAGTTATGTGTCCTTGCTACATAAAGGACACTGTTTGACCTGCTCAGCTTCTCCAGCATTTTGTTTTTTTAACTCCAGCCACAGTGTCTACAGAATTTTGTGATTTACTTCTAGAATCGAGTCTATCTCAGCAGATCAAATCAGTGTATCAAACTTAATTTGCATTTTCAATAGTAAGTTAGACTGTTGGATGTTTGACTTGTATGTGGAAAGGAATTAAGCTGACCAGTAGATTTATTTGTTACCACTTCATACTACCCTGTAAAGGTTTTGGGGTAGTCCAGAAAGACTGATTATGGGATCAGATGTTGTGTACTAGTCATGTAAATAGAATTATTTGCACCTTAAATTTTATTAAATCTTTCAGTGTACTTTAAGATCTGTGCTATACCATAATGAAAGGAAATGTTCCTGGAATGTGCTTGACTTTTACTGGGATGGATGAAACACCTCTGTGATTGCTTTCTGTCTAGGTTAAAAAAGGCAAAATTTTATGTTGATGTGCAATGATTCTTTGCCGAGGGTTTATGTACGTTGATTATCGATGCAGGTTATTGCTGTAGGGAATTGTCAAGCTTGTCTGTGATCATCAATATACTTGTCCTAAGTTTAGATAAGTTGCATTCTTGACAAGTTCACATTTGACAAAATAACAGGACATTCAGGTGGAGGTTTGTCTAACTTGCCCAATGAGGTGTCAACATTTTCAGTAGAAAAACAGTCAACTGTGATTCTTAAGCAGAATATATTTTTAATGAAATGACTTTGCATTAAATTGAAAATTGAAGACAAACCTCCAAAGGATTTTTTTTTAAAAATTGCTTTGTCCTAATCTATGTAAGTATTTATTAATTGTTTAGAATTTAAATTTGTGTTAGTATCATGTGTCAAAATATTTGCTTAAATAGTAGAGCAGGGAAGATGCAAACCTGTATCAATGGGAAGAATATATCACAACCATGTTTCAAACCATACAGCTAAAGTATCTCCCTTTAAAGTAATTTGCGAGCAAATACCTGTATTGTATTTGAAGTTTTGCCCTCCACACCTTCGAGCTTACTCATTGAAATAGAAATGGAAATAGCAGATTTTCTGGCCAAAATATTCCTGTCCTCGTGTATTGGGGTGATGCCTGTTGTAAAAAGGATAGCAAACATTACCTTACTATTTAAATGGGGAAAGTAAGAAACCAGAGATCTATGGGCTTGTAAAGACAGGGAAACTTAAGTGGGGGGGGGGGGGGGGGAGATGGGAGAGGGGAAATAATAAATAATATAATTCTTGAATGCATTGGCCAGAAGCTGTAGGAAGCACAGGTTCAAAAGTTATGTTCAGAAAAATTTGATAAATCCTCAAAGGGGAAAAATACCTCGAAAATGGTCAGAGTGGGGATGTGGGATTAAACGATTGGTGCTGATAAAGAGATGGTGAGATGTAGTGCACTCTCCTGTATCATTCTATGGGGTGCGTGTTTCAAAGGATTTAGAATTTTTAATTCTGTTAAAAAATTGTAATAAAGATTTATTCTCCTCATGATTTTATCATTTAAATTTCTTGAGGAGGTTCCAGGTGTTTTGGTGGATGAATAATCCATTTACAGTACTGATTTGTGTAGATCAGAAGATCAGAATTGATCAAAGCTTGTTGCAATAGTTGTTTCTAGACAAAACTACAAGTCTTCAGTTATTTTCATTGTGTCCTCCTTCACCATGATTGAGAGGCATTTGGCCGCTGGACTTGTTTCATTTATTTTGAAGTGAAGTTGCTATCTTGTACTTCTGTCTTTCAAAGCCATTTTAGTCATGATTAGTGTTTTTGAAAAAATCTTTTAGTTGTGGTAAATTTTGCTTCTGGTCAGATGTGAAATATCCATGGCTGAAAAACGTGTAGGAAAATAAAGCCTGCCCACCCACCATATGCCTTGGTATACTTCCTTCGGTACTGCATCTGTAATCAGTTTTGAATTCTAAATCGGAGGGCCAGGTAGAACAGGCACAACAATTATGGAATCTGATAGCTATTCTGGGTTTTGAATGTGACGGCTTGTTGTGGGCTGAAATCACCAATGCAAAATAAATTTATTCAAAGGGTAATTTTTGAATGACATTTGACTTTTTAAAAAGATTTGAAAAGATCATGTATCGTTTAGTAAGGAGGGCAGTCAAAGCTTTGATGTATGTACTTTGTTTTTCATTATTTAATGAAAATAGTAGGTCAAATTGTAGAATAGTGATCAGCTTGCTACTTCCTGGTTACTATTGCAGTTTCGTAGGAGTACCTTGCTTCAGTGGTCATCAAATACATTGCAACATAGCATTATACACAGCACTGGTCCATGTGGCTGTGCCAAACGTGATGTCCAAATCAAGCGAAAAGTTTGTATCTTTTGTGACCCTGATAGAGATGAGCACTTGAATTGTCTCAGCAGAGAATGCCATGGGCCCAATACTGGAAGGTGAGATTAACATGGATGGTTGCTGTATAGGTGTTGGGCTAAATGTCCTGTTTTCATGCTGTACCTTTGTATGACCTCTGTACCTATGACCTTTGTATATTGAAGTAAACATGAAGTGCAGTAACCTTGTAATTGAAGTAGACAATATATGCAAAGCAGTTCATGAACATCAGCAATGTGATAATGCTTTCGTGTAAGTTGAGGAATAACAATGACCTGGGACAATTTTACAAAAAAAGTGCTGTGATAGTTTCTCATCCATTTGAAATAAAGTACCAATTGAGTTAATTCCCCAGCTTTCATAACATTGCACTACTCCATTGGAGTATTAACCTTAATTATTACAGGGAATCCACAAACTTTTGATTTGGGAGGCTCGTGGATAAATTTGAATATTATGAAATCGCAAAAATGATCATTGCATATGTTTACAAATAAAAAGTTTCCTTTTTACAAATTAATACAATGTACATGGAAGTAATTGCTGAAATGTTCTCTATTTTATCTGATTTCTACACCTTGCTCAGTTATTCTTTGACTTTAATGCTTTTATAATAATTTTAAAATTTATTTGGTTAAATATATGCAAGATGCTAACAAAATAGTGTGGACAGACCAATCTCTGAACTTCAGTTTGTATTGTTAAATGTTATTTGGTTCCTCTAACCTGATGTCCAGCTGTTTTCAAAACAAATCTTGGAACTGTCATTAGTTTACACTGTGCTAAAGAATGAGGGAGATGAATAATTGCATTCAGTTATGATGCCTTGCAATTAATGAATGGATTAGTTTATTTAGCGCGGTGCTTTTGAGTTTATGCTTTTGAAATACAAGCGTGAAATGTATGGTATCCTGAAAGCTTTGTAACAAAGAGTATTTATTTCTTGCACTCTCTGAAAGAGAAACTATTCAGGATGTGTTTGTAACTGTCTTTCAATTTCTCAATGAATGGGGAAAAGATATTACAGTTTTTCAGTATCCCTAATTAGTTCTACTCTGATGGAAGAACAGCTTTATTTTTGTGTAAGAAAAGATGCTTACTCTATCATACTAAATCATTCAATTGCAATTTTAAATTATTTCCTCTTATATAAGTCTCAATAAAATGTTTGAGACATTGAAGCGAATGGCACCAAAGATCTGAAAAGCTTTACAGCAGTATGTCACATTTTATATAAAGAGCAAAATAGCAATTGAACTTGGCAGGTAAAATAGAATTTGTGGAGAAAGGAATTGAGAAGGTGAAGATTTTGTCAGGATTTACTTAATCCATATGTATGATTTGCTGGTATATTATTACCATTTCCTTTCATGTTGTGACTTAAAAGATCATTAATTTTGAATGATAGCCTGACCTTTCTCATAGGAAGTAGTTGCTCTATGACCATTGCGTCAAACATCCTGCCGATAACTTGGATCTGGGATGGTTTTTGTCAGATCTGCCTCTTGCTGCACTGGTGTCTGCTTTTAACAGGATTAGCATCTTTGTTCATTAAGTCAGATCCTTATTGGCTTTATGCTGAAAATAACTGTTTCAGAGAGGGAAAACAAGTTTTGGAGGAACTCAGCAGAACAGGCAGAGAGATCATTATTTTGGGCTGAAATCCTGCATCCAAAATATCAAAACAGTTCCTCCACCAGATAGCTTTTTGCTCAGTCTTCCAGCATTGACAATCTCTGGGGTCTCCAAGCACCGCTTCAGAAATGCTTTAATAACTGACAATCCTTCCCTCAAGCAAAAGACTCTCATGGATTTTGTTTCAATGTGAAACTAGAAATTAATTATATCTTTAAAAAATTATATGTTCTGAGAACAATAATGCACGTCAGGAAAACGAGTACATTGTAATAGAATAGATCTCTTAAGTATTTTATAGCTGAATTCTAAATGGTCAAGAATCACCAGCTTGGCACATGATCTATTTTGAATTTAACAAGATTTGAGACATTTTTGTGGTTCTGTTAGCTTCTGTTTGAAAAATGTGATCATATTTTAAAATCTTAAATATCATTTTTGATAATTACCCAGATTAAAACCACCTATAAGAAATTAAAACGTGCCTTAAAGTAGAATTAAGTTTCAGAAATCAGGTAGAATGTAGAGATCCAAAAGAATGGAGTTGTCATAATGTTGCATTGAAAATTTCATATTTTAGTCTTACAATATTCAAGTATTTGTATATAAAGGTTAGGTACTGTCAGGCTCAAATTAATAGCCTCCTGTGTCATAATAAATAATCTTTAAATTTGAGAGGCTGTTTAAGAATGAGGGGCACACTGGGGGAGTTACCGGGTAAGTAATGCATTCGAGTCATTGCTTTAAAATGTCTGCATAAGTTATCCTTTCTAGTCTTCTCAAACTAGGGTAATTCAGTCTTTATTTTATGTTGTAATATAATACCTCAAATATAAAAAAAGCTATAAATGTGATATACTGCTCAAACTCCTCCTCTGTTGTTCTGGAGGACTAACTATGCATAATTATGTAGGTAATGAAGACTGTGGAATCTTGCCTTGGGCATAGGCATATCAAAGGTATGGCAGGTGGGGCAGAGAATGGGTGCCACTTGCAGGGGGGCGCTACTGTCCTTCCCTTACCCGCCCAATATCAGAGTCCCTTGCCCACTAATTTCTATTCTCCCAGGGGTGCAGTGCTGTACTGCCGAGGCTCACTTGAGTGCTCCGGAGCACTGCTGTGGGCTGGCATCTCATCGGGCTGCTTCTGGGCCAGCAGCTCAACGCAGGATCAATGGGAAAAATGGCTATCTTCCCTACCCATAGTTCCCCATACAACTGGAACCACTCTGCCAGTGTCAGCCAGGGAAATACAGAGGAGTTCCAGCTGCATGCAGGATTTTACCCATTGATCCCATATTAAGCCACTGGCATCGATGAGGCAGGAGCGACTGGCGGGGCGAGCCGTCAGCGGGTGGCCACCGGGGCTGTCACAACCCACCCTGGCAGCAGCCCAGCCACCCTGCCGGCAGCCTGGCGCTGGTCACCTCCCCTGGCCAAAGCCCGTCCGGCTGGCCGTCCACCCCCTGCACCTTCCAGCTGGGATTGGAACAGCAGGTAAGAAAGACAGACCTAATACATTAACACAAATTTTGTGTAATTTACAGGACTATGTTGGGCAGTGGCAGCATGGTTGGTGTGTGGCAGTTTTTGGGAGTTTTTTTTTGGCGGGGGCGCAATGCCAGTTGCAGCCCTAGGGCACCACTTGATCTACATATGCCTCTGGCCTTGGGCGACAGAGGAAATAACTCTGATTCTTGGTTGCCTTTTCAAGTTTATTGTTAATCTGGTGAGATATAATGAAAAGGCTTGTTTTGCATGCTCTCCAGCACGCCATGCAGCAGAATTATCATCATTCAGGTGCCTTGCTGTTCAGTATGGGTGATCTTGATCTCTCTGTCCCACCGTATTGTAGTTGTTGCCTCCCCTGTTCCGCTTTGGTGAAGGCTCCATCTTTGACCTGAGACTGTAGTCGATGTTGAGTTCAAGATTATACAAGTGAAAAATACTGAAGTGGTTTCCCATTTCCTTCTCCAGTTGCAGTGTCCATACCGGATGGGTAACCCTGGCTATTGTTCAGCAGATTCATCTGTTCAGTATATTTAGTTTTACATCCATAAATTCCAATTTGTAAATCTGCTTGTAAGACCATCCACTATCTGCAATCCATAGCTGCACGTGACCCTCATTGGGAGACAAAATGGGTACTACACCTTGCCTAATAGTGACCAGTAGGCTATCGGACGGAAGAAGTGCCTTACGCCCCCTTTTGCTGAGCAATTGCGCAACACCAACACCACGCAGCAGGATAAAGCACAGTAAAAAGTGTACAGTGGGAGATCAGTTCAAATAGAGTATGGTAACATTATTTTGATAGTGGGAGGTTTGGTCAGTAGTCTAATATTAACGGGAAAGAAACAGTCTTTGAACCTGGTGGTGCACAATTTCACACTCTTGAATCGTCTTCCTCATTGGAGGTGGGTGAAGAGAATATGGCTGGGGCAGGATGAATATTTTGAATATTGGCAGCTTTTCAAGGCATTGGGAGGTGTAGATGTGGTTAATGGAGGTTTGTATAATGCTTTTAGCTGCATTCGCAATTCTCTGCAGTTTCTCCCTGTCTTGAGCAGAACAGCTCCCCTTTCATGAATGCGATGGTGTATTGGTAGAATTTGTTGAGGGACACGGGTACATGCCTAATTTCCTCCCAATCCTGAGGAAGTAGTGGTATTAGTGTGCTTTCCTGGCTGTTGAGGTGACGAGATTGGTCAAAGACAGGTCGTTGGGAAAGTTTGTTTCTAGGAACGAAGTTTCCCTCGTGGATCTGTCAAACCAGATGAGCTACATCATGTAGCTTTGACAGAAGCCAGAAATTAAAGGGAGCTGAGCCTCCTCCTGACATGTTGCTGATTTTAAATTTGCAGATTAAATGTTTCCCTGGTTACTCTGGATTAGCTTTTGGCTCTTGTTTAAAATAAAAATCTTTATTGTTGAACCTGGCACAGGATCAAAGAGGCAATTACTTTTTGATTTTTTTTTCAATCCTCAGTTTCATCCCTTACAGACTCCATTCAATTCTATCCGGAGACCAACAGGGAAGTTTAGAAATGAATGTCACGCCACTGATTGTTCAGTAGGGCTAAACTTTCATCTTTGACAGTAGTGTGGCAATCCAAGACTTGTTTAAATAGCACATTGCTGGTGAGATTGCCCCATCGTCTTAAATGTAACAAGATATCCCAAAGCTTTGGGAACATAAAACTACAGACCTGATTTTGTTCCTATTTCCTCAGTGGTACCATCTGGTCAATGTGAGTGATTTGACACCCTTAGAATGCAGAAAAAATATTCCAGTTTACATACAGCAAGATTCCACAATGTGTTAATGATCAACAGTCAATTTTAGTAATGTTTATTGAGGAAGATGCATTTTCTTAGGTTAGTGGGGATTGCCTCCAATTCGGTTCAAATAAAATCATACCATAAATAAAATTAACTGAGGTGGGAGACACCTCCTTCTTATAGTCACAGAGAAAATTGCAGTCAAAATATGCTGACCAAGTATCCATTTTTTTTAAACACTCATTCAATCCTAACCCATTTTATTCTTCCTGCATTCCCTCAAATGTTCACTTCTTCCCACCTTCCCCATTCTACCACTTATCTGCAGACCAGAGGCAATTTGCAGTGGTCATTTTATTTGCCCATGTACACATTCTTGGATCCCTTAAGAGCATTTAAACTCCATACAGGCACTAGAGGTCAGATGATTTTTGTACTTAACTTTTCCTCTTTGGAAAACTCTGAATTTAGGTTAATCTTCACCCTTCTTCACACCACCAACTGGGTCAAAGTTAACACTTAATTTCAGTATAACTTGAGTCTTTCCCACCACTGCAAAACTCTAGATTTATTTTTAAAGAATTGTATAATCATCAATAAAATGTAAATAAATGACCATAAATAAAAAATTTGCTAAATTTTTGTTTGTGTCCATTTTCAGGGGGAATCTGTGAAGTACTTCTTGGATAATTTGGAAAGACTAGCAGATCCGGTAAGTATTCCCTTTATAGTTTTCTCCCCTCTCCTGATGCATATTCTTGGATTAAAAACAAAACGCCATCGTTTTCTGAGTGGAACAGCATTAAATACTTTGCAACTTTTGTTGTAAATGTGGATGTACCCTGTACAACCAGTCTCAATAAATGAGAGTTGCAGGTAGAAATTGAGAAAAAAGAAATGAATTATGAAGTGATATCATTCCAAGTGATTATTTTGATTATTTTCTTTCCAAAGTTTTCATTGGTGTCAGCCAGTACCATCTAATCAATCTTGCACCCATTTTATAAAATAAGTTGTATGTTGATAGATGTCATTCAACCCCAAAACCAAATGCTCACATACCTCTGCTTGTGAAACTCACTGTTTGGCAAACAGTTGTTCAATCAGGCAAATAAAGAATCTAGATTTTTTTTTTCTTCTTCTGTGAAATAATGTTCATCTTTCTTGATTTTGGTCTTCCCTGTGCTGTGTTACTTTGCAGTGGAGGTTTACTATAAAATCATAGATTTGAAGTCCATCTAAATAATGCTGCATCATGGTCTGGTATGGGGACACAATAACCCTGAGCGTAAAGCTCTGCAAAAGGTAGGGGACTCACTCTAGGACATCACAGGCAAAACCCTCCCCCTATTGAGAACAACTCCTATCTATACTAATCCCATTTTCCAGCACCTGGTCTGCAGCCTTCTGGGATTTCAGATTTATTGTCAGAGTACATGCATGACATCATATACAATCCTGAGATTCTTTTTCATGCGGCGGGGCAGAATTATCACAATGGTAGTGGAGAAAATCTGTACTCCATGTACATATGTAAATGAATAAAGAAATGTAAACAAACCAATACAGAGAGAAAATAATCAATAGAGTGCAAAAGTAAGTCCTTAATTGAGTCCCTGATTGAATTAATTGTTGAGTTTGATGGTGGAGAGATATTAGCTGTTCCTGAATTGGTGGTGAGAGTCTTGTGGCACCTATATCTCTTTCTCGATGGTAGCAATTAGAACCAAGCATTTCCTGGGTGGTGTGAATCCTTGATGGATGCTGCTGAAGTCCTGGGCTATGTCCACTACCTTTTTGCAGGCCTCTACACTCAGGGGTGTTGGTGTCTCCATACCAGACCGTGATGCAACCTGTCAGCACACTTTCCACCACATAGCTATAGAGATTTATCAGGGTTTCCAACAGCCTCTAACTTCCTAAGGAAGTGAAGGCACTGACGTGCTTTCTTCACAATGCCATTTGTGTGTTGGGTCCAGGCTTTGGTAATTTTGTGCTTCTGGATGTGTCTTCACATCTGAGTTTAGTGGCTTCAATTGGGCATTCTAGATCCCTACAACCCTCTGAGTGAAAACATTCTTCCTCAGGCCCTTCTAAATCTCAACCATTTTCCTGAATCAATGATCTCCAGTTTTATACATCTGTGTAATGGGGAAAAGCTTACTACCATCAAACCTCTGTGTCCCTCATTATTTGTGTGATGAATTCCTGTAGAAATTATTCATAATTATTCATAAGATGCTAAATCTTACGAGGTAATTAAAGTGGCTCCTGCTTCTATTATGCTTCTGTTGCCATGTACGCATGTATTTTCCATTTTCTTATTTAAATAAGGAATGTTCCATCTCCAGATAATGTTTCATTAATGCTGACACTTGACAACCCCATTCAACATTCTTGGAGTTGTCAATAAATCTGTTGTTATGATCTGCATATATTTCTATACAATTTGTGTTCAGAGTATCGTTAATCGTGTAGTTGTTTCCAAAACAAAGACTTAAATAATTGAGTCCTCTGATGCAGAGTTATTGCAGAGTTAAAACAGTGGTTCTCAACCTTTTTCTTTCCACTCACATACCACTTTAAGTATTCCCTATGCCATCGGTGATCTGTGATTTGTAAGGGATTGCTTAAGGTGGGATGTGAGTGGGAAGGGAAGGTTTGCTCTAGAGCCAATTGCTACTCAAATATTTTGCTTGAGGAAAAAATTGTCATTGGTCCATTTCCTTTGGAGTTATGAAACCGTGAACATAACAAGTCAATTAAGTACTATTAAAACAGTGGCTTTCAAACTTTTTTTTCACCCACATACCACCTTAAGCAATCCCTTACGAATCACAGAGCACCGATGGCATAGGGAATACTTAGTGGTATGTGAGTGGAAGGTTGAGAATCACTGGGTTAAAACTCTAGTTTGGGTCGGTACCTTTTTTATTAAGCAGTTTGAATTTGCCATGATTTGAAGACAATGGGATCTCATTCAGCTTTTTAAAACATTTTTATTAATTTTAATGCTCTCCAGTATGGTGGAAGATTGATAGTCGGTGACTTAATTTTGATCTTGTTAAAAATGACTTGTTCAGAATCAAATCAGATTGGTTGATGCTGAAAAATTATTTCCTTATTTTATTGCTGGGTGGTCTCAGAAGGCCTTGACCAAGGAAGGCAACCATGTCATATGCCATCTTTACTGCTGTATGCACCTGTGTGTGCCACTTACAGAGAACTATGGACTCGAACCCCAAGGCCCCTGTTCATCACATTCCTAGGCACCCTATCATCATTGGATTTGACTTGCCAGAATGTGTCGCCTCAGACTTGTCAGGATTAAATTTCATCTTCTACTGCTGAACCCAATTTTCCATCTGATCAATAATCTTAACGAAAACAATTCTCTTTCTCTCTTTTTCTCTCTCTCTCACACACACTTTAGTCATCATGCCTATTCACATCTAAGTTGTTAATATATTTTGCCAACATTGAGGATCCTAGTATCAGTCCTTGGGGTTCATTTCTGCTCATAGGCATCCATATCAGAAAAGCATCTTTCCATGACACTCTCTGTGTCCTATCATCAGGCCAATTATGTATCCAATCATCCAGCTCACCAGGTAACTCGTGTGCTTTAACCTCTGGACAAGCGGAACATGAAGGTTCTTTATCAAATGCTTTGCTGAAGACTAAAACAATAATGTCTACTGCTCTGCCTTCATCTATCTCAGTTACCAACTAAGAAAGGCCATTCAAATTAGACAGGCAGGATTTCCAAAATATATTGACTGACCTTCCTTATGGAATCTATGTTGAATTTTACCAGTGATTTACCGGCTTATTACTTCACTAACTAATGTCAGGATGACTTTTCATTGGTATATTGGTAGCATTTTTGATTAGTTTCTACCATTGTTCTGATATTTATCCTGAAAATTGTTAATCTTTGGAAGAACTAAGAGCAGGGTTAATGAGGCAGTTAAAAGATGAGACACAGCTCATTGCCACTGATCTCCCGGACTCTCAACTGAAAGGCAAGCAAAAAAAATTGCTTGGGAACTCAGCAGATTGGACAGCATCCATGGGTACAAAGATTCAGCCAATGTTTCAGGTATGAACCCTTTATCGATTAAAATGTAAGAAATGAAATTACATACCAAAAGGGGAAAAGAAGCTGAGGGAGGAGCCCAGAGGAGCTAGAGGTCAAGGCAGCTGCTGAGGTGGAGAGACAAGTCGAAGAAGAAATTGTTAATGGTGGATGGGTGGGAAAAGAAAAGTTAAAGACAAAAAAATCAAGTCTAGGAGTAAATAAATAAAAATAGAAATGATAGAATCAGATGGAGGTAGGAGTTAACTAAAATGTGAAAGAACTCATGAATGGAAAAAAGAACTACTTAATTGTATGATTTGTTGGCATATTATTACCATTTCCATGTTGTGACTTAGCATGAAAGGCAATTCTGAGGGAACCTGAAAACAGAGTCCGAATACTCACTAGCTGTATTGCAGGCCATTACATCCAACAAGATGAAGCCCAACATCATAAATGGCTGCCTGATGAGCTGAACATCTTTTTATGGTCACTTTGAAAAATAAAATTCAATGGTACCACCACCAGAAGCTGGTGACCCTGTAATATCTGTCTGAGGCCAACGTCCAAACATCTTTCAAGAGGGCAAAGCATCAGGCCCTGATGGCATACCTGGCAAGGTTCTGAAAATCTGTGCCAATCAGTTAGCTGGAGCGTTCATGGGCATTTTCAATTAATCATTTCTGCATTTGGAGGTTCCCACATGCTTTACAGGGATATCAATCAAACCCAAAAATAGCAGAGAAAGCTGCTTCAATTGCCCATATCTACTGTGATGAATCAGCATCAGGCTGCTTTTCATTGATTACACCTCAATTTTCAACACCATCATCCCCTTTGTCCTGGTCAGTAAGCTTCAAAACCTGAGTCTCTGCAAATGGATCCTTAACTTTCTCATTGGGAGACCAAAGTCAGTGCAAATTGGTTATAAAGTTTCTTCACTGACATTCAACATACATGTGCCTCAAGGATGTGTACTTCACCTATTGCTCTACTCTCTCTTCCATCTACAAGTTTGTCAATGCACCATGGTTGTCAGCAGAATCACAGATGGCAATGAGGAAGCATACCAGAGTGAGATACCAGAGTGAGCAGGTTGAGTGGTAACCACACTGAAATGCTGGAGGAACTCAGCTGGCCTTGACCGTATCTATAGGAGAGAAAGAAATTTTGCCGACGTTTCGGGCCTGAGCCCTTCAAGGAAAAATCAGAAAAGGCAGAATCTGGATACATCAGAAAGCTTTCAGAATTCAAACAATGGGGGAGGAATCCAGATCAACAAAAGGTGTTAATTGGATCTGATAAGGGACTAGGTGAGAATTTATCATGTCTGTGCAAAAACAGGCAGGCAAGGAGTAGGGAGGGGAGGGGGTTTTAAAGAAAGCCAGAGAAGATGATATTAATGCCATCCAGTTGGAGGGTGCCCAGTCAGATGATGAGGTGTTGTTCCTTCAATTTATGGGTGGCCTCAGTCTGACAGTACGAGACCATGGACAGACATGTTGGCAAGAGAATGGGATGGAGAATTGAAATGGATGGCCAGAGCTGAGGTGCTCAACGAAGCGATCTCCCAGTTCTCTCGGATGTAGAGGAGACCACAACGGGATGCAGTAGATGACCCCTGCAGATTCACAAGTGAAATGATATTTCACTTGGAAGGACTGTTTGAAGCCTGAATGGTGCTGAGGGAGAAGGTGTGGGTACAAGTGGAGCATCTCCTTTGGTCATAGGGATAGGTCCCAAGGGAACTATTAGTGGGGAGGGAGGAGTGGACAAGGGAGTCACGGAGGGAGCAGTCCCTGCAGAAGGCAGACAGGGTAGGAGAGGAGGATATGTTTTAGAGGTGGGATCACGTAGTAAGTGTTGGTTGTGGAGGCTGGTGGGTGGTAGGTAAGGACAAGAGGAATCCTTGTTGCATGTGGGGGTGGAGAGGACTAGGACAGCTCTGTGGGTAATGGAGGATATGTAGTTGAGTCCTGAGTTAAAGTCCTCGTCCTGGGTGCAGATGTGACAGAGATGATGGAATTGAAAGAATGGAATGAAATCCTTATAGGGGACAGGGTGGGAGGAGGTTATGAGTTTGTGGGTTTATAGAAGATGTCTGTCGAGAGTTTATCTCCTGAGATGGAGAAAGAGATTGAGGAAAGGGAGAGTGTTGCTAGAGATGTGAATTTGATGTCATGGTGGAAGATGGCAACAAAGTGGATGAAGTCAATGAGCTCATCATGGGCACATGATGCAACACCAAAGTAGTCATTGGTGTAGCAGAGGAAGAGTTGAGGGGCCTTTCCTGTATAGACTTGTAGCATGGATTGCTCCATGTGGCCAACTAAAAGGCAGGCACAGCTGGGGCTCATCCAGGTATTCATGGTTACCCCTTTAACCTGAAGAAAGTGCGATGACTCCCTCGTCCACTTCTCCCTCCCCACCCATAGTCTCCTCTGGACCTATTCCTATGACTGCAGGAGATGCTCCATTTGCGCCCACACCTCCTCCCTCAATACCATTCGGGGCACCAAACTATCCTTCCAAGTGAATTGCAGGGATCATCTACTGCATCTTGTACTCCCGTTGTGGTCTCATCTATATCGGAGAGAGTGGACATAGACTTAGATATTTCTTTGTTGAGCACCGTGGCTCTGTTTGTCACAATAGCGTGGATATTCCAGTCGCCACTCATTTCATTTCTCCATTCCATTCCCTTGCCAACATGTTTGTCCATAGTCTCATGTACTGCCAGACTGTGACCACCTATAAATTGGAGGAACAACACCTCATCTTTTGACTGGCACCCTCCAACTGGATGGCACTGATATCTACTTCTCTGGCTTTCTTTAAACCTCCCTCCTTATCCTCTTCGTCTCTCCTTTCACCAAGGTATGATAAATTCTCACCTAGTCCCTTATCCAATTAACACCTTTTGATGGTCTGGATTCCTCCCCCATTATTTGAATTCTGAGACTTTCTGATATATCCTGATTCTGCTTCTTCTGATTTTCCTTGAGGAAGGGTTCAGGCCCAAAGCTTTGGCAATAAATTTTTGTCTTCTATAGATGCTGTAAAGACCAGCCGAGTTTCTCCAGCATTTTGGTGTATTTACTGTACTATAATCACAGTGTCTGCAGCCTATCATGTTTCAATTAATTGAGTGGTGTCACACAACCTTGCTCTCAATGTTAGCAAAACTAGGGAACTGATTGTGGACTTCAGGAAGGGGAAATCAGAATGCAATCCAGTCCTCATTGAGGATCAGCACTGGAAAGGGCTAAGAAATTCATTTTCTTTGGTGTCAACATCTCTGAAGTTCTATCCTGGGGCCTTCTTGTTTTTTTTTAAAAAAATTTATTTTTCACACTATGAACCATACTGACCAAAATACACACAAACATTTCCCTCTTGAATATACACAGTGTCATTTTCTCCCCCTTTCCCCCCTTCCCTCCCTCCCTCCTTCACCCCCCCCCCCACCCATTCAATGTTCAACCTATATGATACATCAAACCCATTAAACAATGTTATCACACAATGAAATTAAACAAGAAATTTGTGTCTTCTACTTTTACATACTGGGTCAGTTTATTTCGTCTTCTTCTCCTTATGTCATTTTAGGCGGTGGAAGTCTCTGTTATGTTCCATGTACGGTTCAAATACTGTGATGTTATTTCTTAAATTATATGTTATTTTTTTCCAATCGAATACATTTATTCATTTCTATGTACCATTGCTGTATTCTCAGGCTATCTTCTAATTTCCAGGTTGACATAATATATTTTTTTGCTACAGCTAAGGCTATCATAATAAATCTTTTTTGTGCTCCATTCAAATCGAGTCCAAGTTCTTTACTTTTATTACTTAGAAGAAAGATCTCTGGATTTTTTGGTATGTTGCTTTTTGTGATTTAGATCTTCCCAAAACTATTCCACATTCTCACATGCCCAAATTGCATGTACTGTTGTTCCCGTTTCCTTCTTACAACAAAAACATCTGTCTGATACTGTTGGGTCCCATTTATTTAACTTTTGGGGCATGGTGTATAGCCTGTGCGACCAATTATATTATATCATGCGTAACTTCGTGTTTATTATATTTCTCATAGTTCTGGAGCATAGCTTTTCCCATGTTTCATTCTTTATCTTTATGTTTAGATCTTGTTCCCATTTTTGTTTGGGTTTACAGCTTGTTTCTTCGTTCTCTTTCTCTTGCAGTTTGATGTACATGTTTGTTATAAATCTTTTAATTATCATTGTGTCTGTAATCACATATTCAAAATTGCTTCCTTCTGGTAACCTCAATCTGCTTCCCAATTTGTCCTTCAAGTAGGTTTTCAGTTGGTGGTATGCAAACATTGTACTGTGAGTTATACCATATTTGTCCTTCATTTGTTCAAAAGATAATAATTTATTTCCCGAAAAACAATTTTCTATTCTTTTGATCCCTTTTCTCTCCCATTCTCTAAAGGAAAGGTTATCTATTGTGAAAAGGATTAGTTGATTTTCAATCAATATTAATATTGGTAGTTGATAATTTGTTTTATTCCTTTCTACGTGAATCTTCTTCCAAATGTTGAGCAGATGGTGCAGTACTGGTGAATTCCTATGTTGCACCAGCTTTTCATCCCACTTATATAGTATATGTTCAGGTACCTTCTCCCCTATTTTATCTAGCTCTAATCTGGTCCAATCTGGTGTTTCCCTTGTTTGATAAAAATCTGATAGGTATCTTAATTGTGCTGCTCTATAATAATTCTTAAAGTTTGGTAGCTGTAAGCCTCCTTGTTTGTTCTTTGGCTTGGCTTCGCGGACGAAGATTTATGGAGGGGGTAAAAAGTCCACGTCAGCTGCAGGCTCGTTTGTGGCTGACCAGTCCGATGCGGGACAGGCAGACACGATTGCAGCGGTTGCAAGGGAAAATTGGTTGGTTGGGGTTGGGTGTTGGGTTTTTCCTCCTTTGCCTTTTGTCAGTGAGGTGGGCTCTGCGGTCTTCTTCAAAGGAGGTTGCTGCCCGCCAAACTGTGAGGCGCCAAGATGCACGGTTTGAGGCGTTATCAGCCCACTGGCGGTGGTCAATGTGGCAGGCACCAAGAGATTTCTTTAGGCAGTCCTTGTACCTTTTCTTTGGTGCACCTCTGTCACGGTGGCCAGTGGAGAGCTCGCCATATAATACTCCATTCTGGAGACGTGACCCATCCAGCGCAGCTGGATCTTCAGCAGCGTGGACTCGATGCTGTCGACCTCTGCCATCTCGAGTACCTCGACGTTAGGGGTGTGAGCGCTCCAATGGATGTTGAGGATGGAGCGGAGACAACGCTGGTGGAAGCGTTCTAGGAGCCGTAGGTGGTGCCGGTAGAGGACCCATGATTCGGAGCCGAACAGGAGTGTGGGTATGACAACGGCTCTGTATACGCTTATCTTTGTGAGGTTTTTCAGTTGGTTGTTTTTCCAGACTCTTTTGTGTAGTCTTCCAAAGGCGCTATTTGCCTTGGCGAGTCTGTTGTCTATCTCATTGTCGATCCTTGCATCTGATGAAATGGTGCAGCCGAGATAGGTAAACTGGTTGACCGTTTTGAGTTTTGTGTGCCCGATGGAGATGTGGGGGGGCTGGTAGTCATGGTGGGGAGCTGGCTGATGGAGCTGGCTGATGGAGGACCTCAGTTTTCTTCAGGCTGACTTCAGGCAAAATCTTCGCTAGGATTCTACTAAATAGAATAATACCTAGTGTCGCCGAGAATATTCTCCCAGAATCACAGTGCGGCTTTCGCGCAAACAGAGGAACCACTGACATGGTCTTTGCCCTCAGACAGCTCCAAGAAAAGTGCAGAGAACAAAACAAAGGACTCTACATCACCTTTGTTGACCTCACCAAAGCCTTCGACACCGTGAGCAGGAAAGGGCTTTGGCAAATACTAGAGCGCATCGGATGTCCCCCAAAGTTCCTCAACATGATTATCCAACTGCACGAAAACCAACAAGGTCCGGTCAGATACAGCAATGAGCTCTCTGAACCCTTCTCCATTAACAATGGCGTGAAGCAAGGCTGTGTTCTCGCACCAACCCTCTTTTCAATCTTCTTCAGCATGATGCTGAACCAAGCCATGAAAGACCCCAACAATGAAGACGCTGTTTACATCCGGTACCGCACGGATGGCAGTCTCTTCAATCTGAGGCGCCTGCAAGCTCACACCAAGACACAAGAGAAACTTGTCCGTGAACTACTCTTTGCAGATGATGCCGCTTTAGTTGCCCATTCAGAGCCAGCTCTTCAGCGCTTGACGTCCTGCTTTGCGGAAACTGCCAATCCTTGTTTGTACCATTCTGTTAATTTATATAGCGCTAACCTCGGTTTCCCCCCTTTCCATAAGAATTTCCTTATTATTTTCTTTAGCTCCTTGAAGAATTTCTCTTGGGTGAATTGGTAACGATTGAAATAGGTATTGTATCCTTGGGAAGATATTCATTTTAATGCAATTTACCCTACCTTTCAGTGTTAGTGGTAAGTCTTTCCAATGTTCTAAGCCGTCTTGTAATTTCTTCATTAATGGCTGATAATTTAGTTTGTGTGGATGGCCGAGATTATTATCTAGTTGTATACCTAGGTATCAAATTGCTTGTGTTTGCCATCTAAATGGTGATTCTTTCTTAAACTTTGTGAAATCCGCATTATTCATTGGCATCGCTTCACTTTTATTTGCTCTGATGAACGCTTTCATTGCATCCCATAGTATAAATTTATCTTTCACTGATTCCGTATTTATTTCAAAGTACATTTTAATTTGTCGCTCAATGAACTCTCTAAAATCCTGTCTTTTAAATAGCATGGAGTTTAATCTTCATCTATACATTCTCGGTGGGATATCCTCCAGTTCTATTGCTAATAACAGGGGTGAGTGATCCGATAACAATCTAGCTTTATATTCCATTTTCCTAACTCTCCTTTGGATGTGGGCTGACAACAGGAACAGGTCTATCCTTGAGTATGTTTTATGTCTACCCGAATAATATGAGTATTCCTTCTCCTTTGGGTGTTGTCTCCTCCATATATCCAAAAGTTGCATTTCCTGTATCGATTTAACCATAAATGTGGTTACTTTGTTCTTTCTGCTAGTCTTTTTTCCAGTTTTATCCATCCTTGAGTCCAAATTAAGGTTAAAGTCCCCTCCTATCAGTATATTCCCCTGTGTATCTCCAATCTTCAAAAAGATATCTTGCATAAATTTTTGATCCTCTTCATTAGGTGCATATACATTGAGCAAATTCCAAAATTCTGAATATATCTGACACTTTATCATTACATACCTCCCTGCTGGATCTATAATTTCCTCCTCTATTTTGATTGGTACATTTTTATTGATTAATATAGCTACACCTCTGGCTTTTGAATGATATGATGCTGCCGTTACGTGTCCTACCCAGTCTCTCCTTAATTTCTTGTGTTCCACTTCCGATAGATGTATTTCCTGCATGAATGCTATTTCAATTTTTTCTTTCTTCAGTAAATTTAACAGCCTCTTCCTTTTGATTTGGTTATGTATTCTGTTAATATTTATAGTCATATAGTTCAACATGGCCATTTCATTCTTTCTTTACCTCTCATTTCCGCTTCCTCATCACCACCTTTCCTCCTTATCCATTTCTGTTTTCTTTTTTTGAACGCACTGTAAGACAACACTTCTAAAACATAAAATATTTCCACTATTCCCACATCTAAAATTCCCTTAACCCCAAATGCCCCCCCCCCCCCCCTTTGAGTTGCCCTTTGTCCCTTGCCGGGCAACCACAACTCCCCTCTCCATTTGGATTGCGAACCCGCTCGCAAGCGTCAACTGATTTCGCAGTGACTCTCCCACCTAGCTCCCTCCAGAAAAGACTTTTATCTTCACATATAACAAAGCTCACCCTCTTAATTCCCCCCTTACTTCCTTCCTTCCCTTTCTTCCCCTTCTTAGTTTTAACTTAAACATTATTTTTCTTCTTTATATGAAGTTTGTCGTCATCCTTGTTCTTGTTACATCTCTTCATCTCTGTCTGTTTTGCAGGCGTTCTGCAAATTCTCGTGCTTTCTCCGGATCCGAGAACAATCTGCTTTGCTGCCCCGGGATAACTATTTTCAGCACCGCTGGATAGCTCAACATAAATTTATAGCCTTTCTTCTGTAGGATTGATTTTTGCAGCGTTAAACTCCTTTCTCTTCTTCAGGAACTCAAAACTAAATGTCTGGGTAGAAATTTTTTTTTTGACCTTTGCATTCCAGTGGCTTTTTGTCTTCTCTGATTTTTTAAAATTCCCTTCTCCAATATATTTTCTCTTGTTGTATATCTCAGGAATTTTACTGGAATGGATCTTGTTTTTTGTTGTGGCTGTGGTTTTGGGGCTAATGTTCTGTGAGATCCTGGGGCCTTCTTGTTGATGCAATCATGAAAAAGGCTCACCAGCAGTTATACTTCGTGAGGAGTTGGAGGAGATTTGGTGTGACAGCAAAAACTTGGAAATTTCTACAGGTGTACCATGGAGAGCATACTGACTGGTATGGAGGTGCCAATGCACAGGACAGGAAAGGGCTGTATCATGGGCATTAGTCTTCACACCATTGAGGACATCTAGAAGAGACAGTGTCTCAAAAAAACTGCTTCTATCATCAAGGTCCCTCACCACCCAGGCCATGCCCTCTTCTCACTGCTACCATCAGGAAGGAGGTACAGGAACCTGAAGATGAACACGCATCAGTACAAAAATAGCTTCTTACCCAACACCATCAGGTTTCAGAATGGACAATGGACCTCAGACACTATTTCATTTTTTTCTTTGACACGCATTTATTTTTTAATATAATTTATAGCAATTTTTGCATCTGTAATGTTGCTCCAAAACAACAAATTTCATGACACGTTCATGACAATAATTTCTGATTCAGATTTTAGGCTCGTCTTAAATTGAAATAATCCTTTGGTTCTGAAGCGATCTTTGTGGCAGACAAAGTTCTGCCTTGAATGCTTAACTTTTCACTTTCAATCGAATGTTATTAACGCAGTCATAGCTTTAAATATAACTACTAATTTACCCTGCTTTCAGGTGCTTGATATTTTTGGAAAAAACTTCATTCCCAGAGGGGGGGGGGAAGAGGTCTATATAAAAATCTTGAAAATTTATCCTGTTGCATGTAGCTCTTAAAACACAACCACCAATAACCCTTGAACAAGCTTTCCATTAACTGTTGGATTTAATTCTGTAGGTTGGTCAGCTGCTATTATCTCTCCTTGATCAGGGATTTGTATTTGTGAATGAAAACAACTTGCCATTGGATTTCTTAATGAAGTTATGATTAAATTTGAGGTTAAAGGATGGCAATCATAATCATTATACAGATTGAGATTTTGTGTAGAAATCCATTCCTGAATCTGTTTTTCCACATAATGGTCAGGTTCCTGAAAGATTGAATACACTTGTGTACATTATTTGCTTTATTAAATAATTGTTACGCTACAAGATGAAGCCCAATTTATCTTTTTAACTGATGTCTCTTCCAAGTGCAGATAGGGAACTTGCATGCATTTGACCAATAATTTGGAAGATTATTTTATCCTTTATTTCAATATTAATTTGGGTCTGATTTCTTCTTTAGGATTATCTTCCAACGCAACAGGACATTCTATTGGCACGAAGGCCCACTAAAGGAATACATGAATACGACTTTGAAATAAAAAATGTGCCCTTCAAGATGGTGGATGTGGGTGGACAGAGGTCAGAACGGAGGCGCTGGTTTGAATGCTTTGATGGTGTGACTTCCATTCTCTTCCTGGTGTCGTCAAGTGAATTTGATCAAGTCCTCATGGAAGATCGGCAGACAAATCGCCTGAGTGAATCCTTAAACATCTTCGAGACGATAGTCAACAACAGAGTCTTTAGCAATGTCTCCATCATTCTTTTCCTTAATAAGACAGACTTGTTAGAAGAAAAGGTTAAAACTGTCAGCATCAGGGACTACTTTCAACAATATGAGGGAAACCCTCATGATCTCTCTGATGTCCAACAGTTCCTTGTGCAGTGTTTTCGTGACAAACGTCGAGACCAACAACACAAACCACTGTACCATCACTTCACCACCGCCATTAACACCGAAAATATTCGTCTGGTCTTCCGTGATGTCAAAGACACTATTCTCCATGACAACCTTAAGCAGCTGATGCTTCAGTGACATCTGTTTACTTTGTTCATTTTAATTTTTGGCATTGACAACAGCTTGCATCAATGTGTGATTAAGGTTTCGTTTCCTTCAGAAACTTGAGGCAGCCACTATAAACTGGTTAATCAGATTAATGCCAAATTTGATTTTCAGACTTTGGCTTTTCAATTGCTTTTGCTCCCAGTGGGTATTGCCAGTGGGTATTGCTAAGGTACTCTGATATGTGCACTTAGGAACCCAGCAGGTTTACAACTGTTTTATTCAAAAATGAAGATGTGTAGGGGGGAAAATTGCCAGATAATGCAAAGCTGTGGTGTTCAGTGTGGGGATTGTAAACCTTGAAATAGTTTCCCTCTTTCAATCCCTACCAGCCCCCATTCCTCCAAAATAACAAGGGCTATTACTGTGCAAAAATGTTTTAGAATATTACAAAAAACAAATTAACAATGCCTTAAATATTCTGTTTGGGAGTGAATATTGCTCTTGTCATATTTCAATTGTTTTCAAACTCTTTCTAGAAAGTTTTAAAAATTTGCTTTGTGGTTTCCTATTGCGATGTAATCAAAGTGTGGAACGTACTGAAATGTCAAACAGTTGTAATTTGTGCAAGTTTGGATTTGTTGAGGAAAATTTCTGCCATTTGGAAGTTTTATAGAAAAAAGAATTCACATGTTTGCAATTTTGTTGCATAGTATTATCAAAATGGTACATGCATACCTAATTTAGCAGGATTGCTTCAAAATTGTATATTGCAGTTGGGGCCAAATTAATTTACTCTTGAAATAGTGCAGGTACAACATGTCATACTGACTTATCCTAACCCGATGTAGTAAACCAAAATTCTCTACTGTTTGGTGCTACACTAAAATTGGCTGCTTGATGAAAGTTCCCGACCTAAACTTTTGTGATTAACAGCTGTGTTTACCCTGTGGATCATACCTCAGTAGAAATGCCATTAAATTTCTAATAAGTAAAGAATTTTTCTATTGTTGAACCAGAGGATTTCAATACAGTGTAGCTAATGTTTGGTATTAAGGTATTTGATATTGCTGTGTGCTTGAAATAATCCCATTGTTTATTTAATAATAATTACATAATTTGTTATATAATCTACAAATAATGATCCCTTTTTTAAAAGATGAAATGGGAAATTAGCTTTCATTTTCTTTTTAAAAAAAACTGCAGCATACCAAAATACTACTTTTGCAGTTCTAATCATGGATAGATGCTTTTTAAAAGGTTTGACTTTAAAATTGATTTTAAATATGACAGTTAAATACAGGGTTTAGAATTCACTAATGTATCTGCAAGTATATCATTATTAAATACAAAATTGCTAAATCTACTAATGTACAATGAAAACACGTTGATGATTGTTTTGTTATAAACATGGATTGTTAAATCTACATTTAAAATGTTGAAACTAAGTGGTAAATTGTGGGAAAACAAGTTGTTCCATTGTTGGTTTTCTAAACTGCAGCACATACTAAAATATATTTTGTGGCTGATTTAGTTTGATAGCTATTTTTTTAAAAAAATGTGCCTACATGTTTGAACTGGCAGAAAGTAGTAAATTCTAAACCTAATGTACCTATTTTTTAATACCTGTATTTGTTGAATAACAGGCTTGCCAAACTTGTTAATTACTATCTTCTATTTGAATAGTTTTATAAATTTACATATTTAAAAATTATATGCTGTCTTGCATATTGGTTTCTTAATCGACTACATTATACACAATCTGTTCATTGTTATTGCAGCATTTGCAAATTATTGCACCTGGCTTCTACCAGGTTTTCAGTGGTTTTCAAGGAAAATGTTAATTCAGGGAACAATAGGTTTGCGGAAGCCTCAAGTTTGTCTGTTAACTTTTAAGACCAGCTTAATCCGCATCCTTTAAATGGAAAGTCAGAATTTGAACTCCGTTTTAAATGATGGAAATGTTGAGCAAATCAGGCAGGGTTTGTGAAGGGAGAGGTTGATCAAAAGAGGAAGATATTCAGAAACACTCAACGGGTAACTTGTGGAGGAAGAGAAACAGGTTTAAAAATCTTCATTATTGACTTAATGCGTTGATTCTGTTTCTCTCTTTGTGGATGTTGCTTGTCCTGAGCATTTCCATCAGTTTCCATTTTTATTTTGGATTTCCAGCAGTGGCAGCTTTTGCTTTGTAATTGATGACTGCTGGAAATATGAAAAGTTAACATTTTTTTCAGATGCAGCCACGCTGCATAAATTTTTAGATTTGCAGTATCTGTTTTATTTTCATTGTCTTTAGAGCTAGGAATTAGTTGAGCCTCTTCGCTGTCAATTGTATAATGAGAAGTAAAGGAAAACCTTGTGGCAATGTTATTGGGCAGAATAACTTGAAGGGAGCCTCTAAGCTGCTTCTTGAAAAAGCATAGTTGGTTGTAACTTTTGATTTCTGTTAACAAAATCAGCAGACAAAATATATTAATGGTTTGGTTTGTGGCCACTGCTTCCAAGTCTTGTCAAGGTGGGAAGAAAGTAATTCAGTGCTTCGAGAATTGATGTGCACAATTTCTATTGAAATCCTAGAAACTTTGAATACAGGCGGTATCTTTTGAACGTTGATTTGAAATGGTTTTGGCAAGAACTAAAACTTGGAGGAAATCTTTGTTATATCTGTCACTTAAAAATTAAATGTTATGGAAGAGTTTAGGGAATGTGATAAAATGTACTGTGAAATGGCTATACTAGCATCAAAACTATTTTACAAAACCGTCTAAAATATACTTGCCCACTATGCAGCAATTTTATGCTGACATTGTAAAAGCCTTAATTTTCATTCGAGTTACTATTGATCTGTGGGAAAGACTGGACTGAATTTGAGCATCAAAACTAACCACATATTCAAGTCAAACATACACCAACTGTTAAATGGGACAGATAATAAATGTGACTATTCTTTATTGTTGGTCTGAATTTTTAAAAAAATGGTTGTGCTTGATTTGACATAACACACACTTCTTTTTCTCTTGCTTTCTCAAAGTCTGCTGTTGGAGCATGACTGAAATAAACATTACTTCAGTGAGCCTGAAGGAAATGTATACAACCCAAGGCTATTACCGCAATCTTCTTCCCATTATCTGCTGTGCTGGTTTGTTGATTTGTGTGAGACTCATTTAAGGATTACTAATAATTTAGAAAAAAAATGACCATAGCAATTAACAATCTTTTACAAACTAGATAACTGAAAGCTTAATTCTCTTCAGGAAAGAATTATATTTTTGAGGCAATATAGATGAGACAATTGAAGATTAATTTTCAGTCATTGCTAGATTTTAAAAAAATCTTACCAAGGAGACTCTATAATTTGTACACTAAACTAAAAACTATCTTCCTAGTGCTATTATAGTATATTTTGTGGTAAGTTGCACTGTACTGCTACTTCTTAGATCTCTTTATCTCACTCACTCAGCCCCTTTTTAAAAAAAACTGTTGCAAGATTCTTCTTGTACACAGATTATTTCAGACTCAAAATCTTGTAGTCCTTCCATTGCGTTGTTTCAAAGTTTGAAAGCCAATGTTTGTGGTAAAGCCAACATGATAGAGTTTAGGAGCCAGCTGTTTGATTTATTGACTGGAACAAGACATTCCTAACTTTTTGCTTTGTAAACATGCAGAAAACGCAACTATTTGCCTTCTGGGGAACCTGCCGCACGAGAGTTTTATTTTAAAAAATGCTGCTTATTTGCTTAATTCTGTAAGTACAGTGGCATTAACAGAAACTGGAGATTAGACAATACAGTGCATTCATTTTGTGCTTTCATTGTATGTTATACAAGAAAAACCCAACACCCAACCCCAACCAACCAATTTTCCCCTGCAACCGCTGCAACCGTGTCTGCCTGTCCCGCATCGGACTTGTCAGCCACAAACGAGCCTGCAGCTGACGTGGAAATTTACCCCCTCCATAAATCTTCGTCCGCGAAGCCAAGCCAAAGAAAGAAAAGAAATACAAGGTCACTATAATCATTAGTAAAGGCATTTGATCCAGTCTTCATTGAAGCTCTGAGAACTTCAGTTGAGGTGTGTTTAATTCCACATCATTTGAAAATAAGAGAGCTTATGAAAACTTAAAAATCTTATGCTCCTTCATAATATCACGTAACTTCTTGTGTCCATCTAAATTGCCAAAAATTCTGAACTTGTATACCAATTCTTGCACTAGCCCAGTTAATTACTTATTTGATTTGTACTTGCATTCGATTCAGCTGATTATTTTGACATCATGTCCAGGTACGCTAACTCAGTAAATGAGCTGATTTATTTAAATTTTGCCGAGTTTTAGGTCTTAATCAGATGGCACCCTCTTTAACCATTTCTGTGCAGATGAGATTCATTGTTGTGTAATTTGAAAGAAAATTTGTTTTGAATATCTTTCTGTTGCCTTAGCATGCAGTTCTAATTGCACTTTCCAAAAAACTTGAAATTGAAAGGATTAAAATTTTTAGTTTTGATATACTAGTAAATTGCAGTAAACAAGTCACACTAGTCTTAAAACTAATTCTGATTATTATTTTCAGAAAAACTATCCAAAGAATTCTAAATGGATGTCTATAAGTTAAATAAAATATCTGTGGAAACACATTCAATGAACTTCAGTATAGGCTGTTGTCAGCAATTATGCTAACACAGTGGATGGAATAAAAAATATAATTTTACACAATTGTTCCTAAACATTTGTTATAAAGATAAAAAAGTTAACAGTATCTGTGGCTAATAATTACAATAATATTATTCCACATGTAAACTGCTTCACAAGCCAGTGTTATTGTGCTGAGGTGGAATAGCAACATTACCTGTCTCTACAAAGACAACTTTTCTCAAAGGCAATACACGTCCTATGTGCTTTCGGCATAAGGAGTAACATTTTAAGACACCCATTTTACAGAATGGATTTTCCAACAATTGACCCAAAAATCATTCAGAACCTTCACCTTCCACTCATTCTTAGACATGTATTAAATGTAAAAGAATAACAGAGAATAGAACCTTGTAATTATCTATTTTACTTAGAGGTTAAGGAAAAGTGATTCCCCCCCCCCCCGGAATGAAATTGCCTACAAGAGGATCGATTTTGAAAATCCAAGACGGTGGCATACTCTAAGATTTTGCTAAGTAAATTTCATCTGTGAGGCAAGTGCAGTTTGAGGATTGTGAACCATTTACCTTGTGATATTCATGTTTTAAGACAAACATTGGGGAATCTCTAATACTGTAACACATTCAACTTTGTCTTTCACTGAAATTGGCAAGAAGTTTGAATAAAACAGAAACATGGATCTATATCTATTTTTCTCTTTCACCCCTGTAATTGTCATCTCTAAAGTTTTGACCCTTGGGTATGTTTTTAAAGCAATAGCAGCTTTGTTATCATTATGTAGGAGCCAACCTGTTGATTTTTATAGAATCTGGCAGACCAAATTCCTTTTGATATTTAATGTTAATTTTCCAACAATGGTGGGTTAATAATAATTAATGCTTCATGGTACTTGTTGTCTTACCACCTCCCTTTGAATTAAGAAACAAACTGAAAAAAAAACCTATGATATTTTTGGATCCCCTGATTTGGTGTTACATCAGAGTGTTTTCTTTTCAGGACATCCATTCCTCTTTAAATTGTGAAGTGGCGTAGATAATAAGTTAGAATACGATTCCAAAGGTGACGAAGGTTTGATTAAGGCATCTGCTTGATTCCTGTTTTTTGTTAGCTGATGAATTGATGTCTCTGAATTTCTTATTGTAATAGTGGAGAAAGAATGCATATTGACTGGGAGACACCTTAAACTTAAGCCAAACCCAATGGCTTGAAAGAAATTGTATTGCATCCTTGTACTACCATAATCAGCTTGCTTTTTTTGTGCATCAGTGTTTTTTTTTAAATTTGACATAGGAATAATTGAGATAACCAAAATTGTAACTTCCACAAAAGTATTTGCTTACTCGTCTCTCACAGTTGGTAATTTGTCCAGTTATTAAAAATATCAGTACATTGTGTACTTCCTTATCATCATGAATGCAATGTTTAACATTTGAGTTGGTTAGTTTAATAAACAGTATCAAACTTCAAGTTAATTTTTTAATCCAAGTCAACTTAGAACTTTTTTATTAGCAGTATGTATCATTGATAAGGTACTGCTAACAAATTTGTGCTTTTGTTACATTTCGGCGTGTGCTTATGCCTTGTTTCTGGGGGGAAAACATAAAATTTGAAATATGCACAATTTCAACATTTATACAATATGACATTCTTATCTGACCCATGATCATTTCAGAGGCATTACTTGAATTGGAAATACTTTAAGCAAAAAAAAATCCAAATTTATAGAAAATGTTCTCATCCTAGAAATAATAGTTTGACAATGTTTTTAGTGAAATGCAAAAAATGGATATACAATGTTTTAACTGTTAAGTATTTTAACTATTCATTTAACCAATATACTGTACTATCTTTGTATAGAAACATTTTTGTGGTTTTATTTCTTAATAGAGTTAGGGGTGGATATGGATGGAATCTTTTACATTTTACTTTCACCTTTTGTTGTATATTTTCCTTCATACAGAAATGGCAGTAAATTATTCAGTCTTGGAAGCTGAGAGTAACTGCTTTATTTTGATTTAATGCTTTAGTTAATAGCATTGCTGTTTATTTTACACTGCTGCTGTTATGTTGATCTGTACATACAACAAAGAAGTTTGTCTTTGCAGCTATTAATGCCTAAAATAAATTTACTGACATGTATTAAACATATACAACTTCTGTTTGCTCTGTCATGACTTTATTGTATTACTGAATGGTAACCTGGAGCATACGTATATCAGTTTTAACATTTGTCTTTGGACTGAGAAAGGAGCAAAGTTTTTATTTGGTATCAGTTGGAGTTTCTCTTGGAAATAGAGAGCCACAAATAAATTAAGAATAAGAATAACAATTTTGTTAAAGATGTTCACCCTCCATTATATCATGAATGATGTATCTGTTTCTATGTATGTCATTGGAAGAAGTCACTAACTTTAATCTTTTTGGAAGAAGTCACTAACTTTAATCTTATTAGCATTTCTTGGCATTGATTTTAATTTTACAAATTTACTTCATACCTTAAGTATGTAATTGGAGCTAAAAGGACAAAAGTATCCAAGAATTGTTGTACAAAAACTGAAACAATGCTCAAGTACTTGCTGGACAGATCAAACAGTAGCAGTTAGTATTATTTCACCAATTAATTTTAAAAGTGAGTGCTTCCATTATGCAGAATAAAGTTTTATTTTCAATTGTTCTATTCAGTTATTTGTATACTACATTATATACAAATATCTTTGAATAACCTTTTGAGTGTAATTTTCCAAATTGGATTTCTGAGTCAGTTTGGTTTATTCCTGAATGAACAAGCCAGAGGAACTCTAGTGATTGGCTGCATCCATGGAAAGACGTTCCCAGACATTTCTGATTTGGGTACTGTAATGAGACTAAAGTGGGAAGGGGAGATGGTAATTGTGAAAAGGGGAGGGGCTGAAATTATGGGAGGCAGTTGATGGGCTGAATAGTCTATTTCTGCTCCTAGGTCATGATTCTGGACAGGTGGGAGAAGTAGTAGAGGAGATCACTTTGGAGGTGGGGAAGGAGAAATTTGGAGGAAAAGTAAGAATGGAAACAGAAAGATGTGGAAACTGGAATTGGATTGGGCGAGGGTTACCTAAATTTTGATAATTTTGTTCTCTGGCTTAATTGCTCTGGATTATTTCTGTTACTGCTACAGTATCTAGATTATTATTGTCTCCTATTTCTTGACTCAATCTTGACATTCCATTGTTTTATCCAAAAATGTGAGATTATAGTTTGATCTATTTTGGAAATACTGTACTGGACTATATCTTATCTAATTATTCCACTTGAATCTTTCACAAGAGCTTCACAGATCTTAATGTTGACAGATCATGGCCATTTTTGTCCTTTTTTAAATGACATCTTAAAACATTACTTCAAGGACAGGATCAGACTCTGTGTCAGTCCCTGACTGAACAATGTGCTTTCATTGTGTAATTTGTATTTTTTATAAAAATTGGTCCTCGTCAATTCAATGCCTGGTTGTTGATCTCCGTGGAGTCCCTTTTTCATAACTGGTGGATTAAAGGGAAGGAAATTGTAATAAGTGTGTAGACTGATAGTTCATGGATTTTTACTTTCAGTAAACTTAAAATAACCTGCAAAATCATTAGGTGCCATTTTATTACTCTTCATCAAATGACCTAGTATGATGTCGCAGACCAGCAGCAATAGAAATTCACCAACTGTTAATGTTTTTGTTTCAAAATATATTATTAGTAGTTATTAATAAATATATTAACAACTTAGCTAACAACTCCAACTATGCGCGAATATATGTGTGCATGAGATACCAAACCATTACAGCTTGGGCACAATTCTGGAAAGCCAATTCCAAAGTTCAATCTGAGAAATCCTGTGTTGAAACTCAGACTTTTAAACTAATGCCAGAAGTAATCACAAAGGAGATGAGAGCAACTGAATGATCAGACTGTTTGAAAACTCGTGAATCCTTGTTGAGTTTCTTCCAGAGAAATGTCCTTTCGTAGGGAATGGTGGTCACAACTCCCCACTTCCTTGCGTAGGGTAAATGAAACATGTGACTCCAAAGCACGTGTCGGATGAAATGCCATCACAATGGTCACAATCAAAATGACCATTACAATGATCATGGTGGTTCAATAATTCCCAAGGAGAATGAGCAAAATTGTTCATTTCACACAGTCATTCCACATCTATGTTTATCAGATGGCTAAATGAAATGAGCTTGTAATACAAGATGGAGACAAAAGATCCCAAGATTTTCAAAACTGATTTCTCTCAAGTGAAGGGACCAGCACGTCATGAAAAAAAAATGAGGGGAAAAAAGTGATTTTTGCTGATTAGACCACACTTTTTACTTGGCACAGAACTACAACTAGTGATTTTGGTTCAGCTTGGAGCCATTTAAAAACTGAAATATTAATTTTATTTATTAAAATCTCCAGTAGAGGTCTTAACTTTTGATCTCTATGACAGAGAACAGTATTGAGAACTTTTCCATACAATGTTGCTGGAGAAGAGGAGATTGCAAATTTTTCCTGAATTATAGAGTGTATGCAATATATTTTTAGACATGTTATTTTGGGAATCTTATCAAGTATATTATTACCATATTTGCATGATTGCAAATCATTCTCAAAAACCTGCCAGTATTTGCTGAAAAGCATACACATGATTCATTTGGGGCTGGCGGAAAGCTCTTTTTAAACAGCTCGAAGCAATGGGGTCTCCAATTTTACGACTATTTGACCAAATTCATCAATGGTATCTTTCTTTCCCTGCCTTCATGCTTTATTTCTGTTGGGAACATGTACAAGTTAAACATTTGATTTAATCGCGATTCACTGTAGTTGGTAGGAGTTGTATAAAACCAGTGTCACTGCGAATCCTATTTGTCCTCAAGAGGGAGAGGGAAAAAAAGCAATTTGTGCTGACAAGACCATACTTTTTACTTGGTAGTCCCAACACTCAGGACAAGAATGCGCTCCAGAGGGTTGTTAACTCGGTCTTGGTCCATCAAGGGCATCTTTAGAAAAAGCAGCCTCTACCCTCCAAGACCCCCAGCACCACCCTTCACTCTGCTACAATCGGGGTTGGGGGGAAGGAAAGGAGAGCGGAAAGACAAGCACTCCATGTACAAGGACCAGCTGCTTCCCCGTTGCCACCAGAATGGCCTCACTTTTGCTGCCCTATTACCATTTAGCCAATGGGGTCAGAGGGTCAAGAGTAGGCTCGGTGATCCTGCTGCAAAACACCGAATTTCATGACTTTAACCCCTGATCCGAGTGTTGCTGCAGCTCCAGGACCTCGGCTCGAGGTAATTTAGAAATGGATGGAAGGGCACAAGTGAAAAAAGATTCAAAAACGAGAAGTGCCGGTCATTCGTTTAGACTAACAGGGCTAATTCCCACTGAAACGTTGTCAGTCACCTGTAAACTGCTGTGGATGATGTACATAGTTATCAGCTCTACCTATCCATGCATAATCCACCCGGCGGGGGAGGAGGGGGGTGGGTGGGTGGAGTGGTGAGGGGGGTGGTGGTGGTGAGGGAGATTGGTGGTGAGGGGGGGGGTGGGGGGGCTGGTGGTGAGGGGGGGGTGGGGGGGCTGGTGGTGAGA